>NC_083326.1:47679197-47954197 GCF_963455315.2 Globicephala melas
GGCACTTCCTGGAGAATCTCACCTGGGCATTTCCTGAAAGTTTTCCATATTGGGGCCACACTTTTGTCACTATCAGCCAAAGCTGCTTTTATGGTGGAAGTGTTCATGGCAGCAGCCTTATTGCTTAGTGTCTGTCACAACCAACACAGAGACTCTCTGAGAACCATTGGTCACTTGTATCAGAGTAATGAGGTTGTCCTTTTTCTGAACATGATGCCCGAATTGTATGCTGACTAGGGGAAAATGTCTGACTGTGGCTATCAAGCCTTACTTCCCCTGCCCCTCTCCAGCGCTTGTATAATTGA
The DNA here is from genome assembly GCF_963455315.2 of Globicephala melas. Taxonomy (NCBI): domain Eukaryota; kingdom Metazoa; phylum Chordata; class Mammalia; order Artiodactyla; family Delphinidae; genus Globicephala; species Globicephala melas. The sequence goes on from NC_083326.1 coordinate 47,679,503, forward strand.
TGATTCTTCCTGCCAGGATAAGTTTTTGAGCACAAAATTCATTTTAATAGCAGTTTTTGCTTATTAGACAAACCACTGTTGTTGTTTTTTTATTCCTGTTTACTTCAACAGCCAGAATCACAGAAGCACAAAACAAATCAGCCTAATTTTGCTGTGAACTTTGCTTTTGACATCTTTCTATTTTGCAGAGAGAATAAATGTGTTGTTACTTGACTGCTCTCTTTCAGACTGAAGAAGCAGAGAGCTATTTTTGAAGCTCCTTAAATCAGAAGCTATGGCTTTTTACAAAAGCAGCCCCACAGGACATCAAGACTGTGTTTGGAAACATGTGTGATAAAAAAAAAAAAGAAAGAAAGAAAGAAACAAACCGTAAAAATGAACTGGGATCACCTTGTAATTGGGCAGAGAGGGCTTCCTGCTGCTCTCCGTGTTTTTTTAAAAGCCATTGCTTCTGCATTTCTCACCTTTTGCTGTACGAGACTGTACACAAAATCTCCAATTGCCAAGCAAATCACAGCTGAGAGTCAGACCCCCTGTTTGGAAGAGACCTTTCTCCCCTCAATATTCTCTTTTATTGATATTATAGAAAGAAATTAAAGATACACAAAGAATCAACGGTAGTTATAGTGAAAACACAAGTCTTATACAAAGAACACTGACCGAGGTCTTACAATATGCCAACGTCCACACGGGGATGACATTAGACAGCTCAATAAAGTTTAATTGTTTCACTGCTGTGCTTCCAGGCAACACCTTGCATGCCAATGGAGGATAAGTGCCTTGTAAATAAAGTGCATTGTTATTATTTTACTTAATGTTGCTAAATAGCTGTTATCTCCCTAGCCAGCGCAGGAGCAGGAAAGACTGGGGTGTCGTGTGTCTGGGGAATGATGAGTCCCCCGTCTCATCCCAGAATCTATCCGAGACTCTTAAGGTGATAACTTCAATAAATGTTCCTCCTCTTCAGTTTCTCCTCTCTGGAATGAGGTCAAAAAATAATTGCTACACCCACCTTTCAGAGCTCAGCACAGCAGGGGTCATTGAATATGCATATGGTTATTAACCACAAATGATATTTATTGGCTGCCCACTGTTTTAATGGTTCTGATTTAGAAAAAATAGAAGGATATTTTTAAACTATAAAGAACGCATGATTAATTTTTAAGATGTTTGCCAATCTCTGAGTTATATTTTCAAGAACAATTTTGACTGAAGTCCAATTTTGCAACTGTGCAGGCACAGAAAATTATTAGCATGAAAATCTGTGAGAGTCTTAGAACAAGACTCTTCGGGGTGAATATTATGTGAACAGTCTCAGAGGAGATAATATCTGATTATGTGATGGTCTCTCCAGTTATAATTGCTTGTCAAACACATGTACTAGCTAAAAGGTAAAGAAGTTGGTTGAAAGCTTTCTCTTTAAAAAAGTTTCTCTTTGAAAAATTTGTATATAAAGGCATACACAAGGATAAGCAATCAGTATGAGAAAACTAAACAGGCATGGGAGTATGAGAAAATACTGAAATTTATACATAGGTAATACGTTCCTTCTCCTAAAATGAATACTTTGGTAAGTTTTACTCTCTTCTCATGAGACTAACAGTTTTTGCCTGTGTACAATCCTAGATAACGTACATTTTAAATTAGTTATTCCAAATATATTTCACAATAAATGAGGAATAAGATGCAAAATTATGGGGCAGAAAGATTCTACCTTACTTCTTTTTAGTAGGTTTTGAAATTTACAGTATTTTTCCCCCACTTAAAGAAAAAAAAACCTTCTTATGATGCTAGTGAATTACTGGTTTCATCCATATGTTTATGGCATGTAAACTTCCCCGTATGGATGGATAGACAGGAACGTTATTCTTGGAATTTGTAGACAACATGGGTACAATTTTTCACTCCACCTATTCTCAAGGAATTCTGCAAAGCCATAAATTCAATGTTAGCTGGCTAGAGTGTTTCTAGGAAAAAAAACAAAACAACCCCCCCCAACTTTAACATAGTGAAACTGCTTGATTCCAAAGAAATCTTAGTGGCATGTTGGAAAGTGAATACATTTGTCTGCCTACTGAAGGCAGATCTGTTTGCTGATGGTGGAAACAGAAGCAGCTAGACTTGAATTAAGTCTCTGTGTCATTGGTGATGCCTTATCTATTGCTTTATAGTTTTTTGTGCATAAGTGTGTAGTGGACAGGGCACGACTATGGAATACAATGAAAAAGAGTATCCTGGACACAAAGAAATAGAGATGTTTGGGGAGAAAAAACAAAGACCTTGCTGGAAAATAGGGCTGAACCCTCTTCTGCATGCTCACGGAAGGAGTTTTCCAGGCAAAAATGCTCCTGCTTTCAGGCCCAATTCAACTGCCTCTGGCTGTGTTCACCAGCTATCTGTTATAGAACTTCTTTCCTGCCTTTTTTCTCCTGACTTCATGTTTGATTAATACTGAGTTCTGGTCCTGTAAGATAGACCCACCATCTTGGATACCCTCAGGAGTTCTTTTCTCTTTCCTTCTTACATATGCGGATTGTCTTGGAGGTAATTTTGCAGCAAGTGATTTTTGGCCCCAGGGCTCTTTATAATGCCCTGTGTTTGCTCTTCTGATAATTAGATGGATGTCTTTTTCGATATCTATATGCCATACTCTCTTTTGTTTGCTATAAGTACAAAGCTGAAAGAAACCCAGGGGATCCAGCTGAGTTCACAGTTCAGCAGAAGGCATCCTCACACAGCATATTATTAACACCACGTGCTATAACCAAAGTGCTCTGGGGACATGAGGGACAGGGTGGACGCATGCCTGGGAAGGTTGAGAAGGCTTCACAGAGGAGAAAGCACTTTAGTTGGGTTTCTACTAGAGTTTCAAGGTCTAGTTTGTTGACCAAATGCCACCACTCATCCTTCTTTCTCTCTAGGGTTCTGACTGTTAGGGTTTGCACACAAAAAATTGAGCCAAGTGGTGCAAAATTCCTCTTAATACAAAATGTGTAATAAGGGAAGGGAGGGAAAGAAAAGAGAGATGGTTCTGTTTTGAGAGACATCAAAAATGTCTCTTTTGAGACAAATAATCCCATCTACTAAAAAAAACCAGAGGCCCGGTGGACATGACACTCATCATAGTCAGATCAGCTGTTGCTGCCCCTTCTGTTTTTGAGGAGAAAAAAGTCAGGAATGATGAGAATGGTGCAGTGCTATCCCAAAGATGTCTGCCAGAGTGTCATGGGCATTTTCCTTTTCTATGGGATGATACAGGAAAGTGGGGTGAGGAGGAGGAGGATTCTCACCTATATACATAAAAGATGGATAAGGGTTTGTCAGGAGAAGTAGAAGGGGAGGAATAATCTGTGCAATGACATAAGTGCATGAAAAACACAGGATGTTTGAGAAAGAGCCATCTTTGGTATGTGAGTGGAGTGGAAGGGAAATTGTAGAAGATAGGACAGGGAATGCAGGTTTGGAAAACATTTTGAAGAATTTGGATATTATGCCAAATAGTGTGGCTTAATTCTATTGGCAAAGTGAAGTCATTACAACTGGAAGGGACATCTCCATATTTGAGTGTGTGTGTGTCTGCGTGTGTTTGCATTTAATAACTTTTTATTTTGAACTAAAGACCCACAAGAAATTGCAAAAATAGTGTAAAGAGTTCCCATGCACACTTTACCCAGATTCCCCAGTGGTAATAGCTTACATAACCATAGTACACTGTCAAAACTAGTAGATTGTCATTGGTACAATATTATTAATTTAGGTATAGACCTGAGTTATTCAGATTTCACAAGTTTTTACATGAACTCTTTTTTGAATGTATACTTCTTTGAAATTTTATTATGTATGTAGATTCGAGTTACCAATATCAGAATCAGGATAAAGAACTGTTCCATCAGCACAGAGAAATTCCTTTGTGTTACCTCTTAATAGTCATACTCTCCACCAAACTTAAACTCCAGCAGTCACTAGTATCTTCTCTATCATTATGACTTTGTTTCTTTGAGATTGCTATATAAGTGGAATCATACAGTGTGCAACCCCTTGAGATTAGATTTTTTTTTTTTTTTTTACTTAACATAACTGCCTTGAGATACATCTAGGTGGTTACATGAATCAATAGTCTATTTCTTTATATCTTGATTAGTGTTCCATTGTATGGGTGAACAATATTTATTCATTCACCCACTAAAGGATAGTTGACTCATTTCTACTTTTTGTCTATTACAAATAAAGCCACTATGAATATTTGTATACAGGTTTTTGCATAAATATAGATTTTAATTTACTAGGATAAGTATCCAGGAGTATGATTTCTGGGTCATATGGTAAATTTACATTTAACCTGATAAGAAACTGCCACACTCTTTCCAGAGTGTCTGTACCATTTTATATTCCAACCAACAATATATGAGAGATATAGTTTCTCTACATCATTGCCACCATTTGGTACTGGCAGCATTTTTTATTTTAGCTGTTCTACTGGTGTGTAGCGGTATCTCATTGTCATTTTTATTTGCAACTACCTAATGGCTAATGATGAAATCTTTTCATGTGTTTATTTGCCATCTGTATGTCTTCTTTGACAACATGTCTGTTTAAGTAAATATTTTGCCTGTTTTGCCCAAATGAATAGTTTGCTCTCTTACATTTGAATTTATAGAGTTCTTTATATATTCTGGGTATGAGTCCTTTTTCAGATATGTAATTTGCAAATAGTTTCCTAATTTATGGCTTGTCTTTTCATCCTCTTAACAGAGTATTTTACAGAGCAAACGTTTTTAATTTCACAAAGTCCAATTTATTACTTTAGCTATTATGAATTTTGCCTTTGGTGTCATGTCCAAGAACTGTTTGCCTAATCCTAGGTCACAGGGATTTTTTCCTTTGTTTTCTTCTAAAGTTTTATAATTGTGTGCTTTACATTAAGATCTATAAAACATTTTGAATGAATTTTTATATAAGATGTGAGGCTCGGGTCAAGTTTCTTTTTCTTTCTTTTTTTTTCTTTTCTGCCTATCATTGTCCAAATAGTCCAGAATCATTTGTTGAAAAGGTTATCCTTCATCCATTGAGTTGCTTTTGCATCTTTGTCAAAATTCAGTTGGCTATACTTGTTTGGGTCTCTTTCTTGATTCTGTATTCTGTTCTATGGATCTATGTTTCTATCCCTCTCCTAAGACTACACTGTCTTGCATACTGTTGCTATATAGTACATCTCAAGGTACTATAGAGGTAGTATGGAGGTAGTGAGATTCCTCTAACTTTATTCTTCTTTTTCAAAATTGTTTTGAGTATTCTAGTTCCTTACTTTTCCACATAAATTTTAGAATTATTTTGTCTATGTCTAAAAAGAATCTTCCTAGAAATTTTATGGCAATTTGTTGAGTTTTCCAATTCATGCACACAGTGATTCTACCCACCTATTGAGACCTTCTTTTATTGTTTTCATTAGCATTTTATAGTTTCAATATACAGATCATGTGCACATTTTATTAGTTTTATACCTAAGTGTTTTATTTTTCTTGGAGTGATTGCAAATTGCATTGTGTTTTCAATTTCAGTTTCCAGTTGTTCGTTTCTACCATATAGAAATGTGGTTGACTTTTTATGCATCCTTGTTAAACTTACTCATCAGTCCTAGGAGTTTTTGTTTGTTTGTAGATTCCTCAGGATTTTCTATATTGTATGCAATTGCGACCGTTTCAGTTTTACTTTCTAATCTATATGATTTTTATTTCCATTTCTTGCCTTATTACACTGGCTAAGACTTCTAGTACTATGTCAGATAGGAGTGGTGAGAACAGACATTGTGCCTTATTCCCAATCTTAAGGAAAAACATTCTGTTATTTTCCATTAAGTATGATTTTTTGGTAGATGTTCTTTACCAGTTTGAGGATGTTCCCTTCTATTCCTAGTTTGCTGAGGGAGTTTTATAATGAATTTTATATTTGGATTTTTCAAAGCCATGAATTTATCCGGAGTTTGAAAAGGCTGGTGGTGAGAATTTTTTAAAAGACAGTGATCAGTGTGCTACATGCCTCCCCCTCTCCACCTCAGTAAGGGAGGGGGGAAGCTGCCCTGTCCTCACCTCAAGCTGATGAGGAGGACTTTAAGAGAACCATTTAGAGAGCATGGTAAGTGTGCCACCATGGAATTTGAGAGATGCAGGATCTGGAATGTCTAAAAAGTTCAAAGTTCACAGGGTCTGCTGGTGGTAAAGCCAAGAAATACGGCTTCTGACATTTCAAAGCTCTATGATGTTTTCTATAGGTCGGAAGAAAGTTGAGGATTGTCAGAATGGGCAAGGGGACTCCCCAGTGGAAGTGTGGTATATGTGTGCAACCACTGGAAGTCAGAGGTGGAGGGGAAATCATAAACAGCCCACAGAAAGAGATATTGCCCATGTCAAGAGAACTGAGGTGGTAGGTCCCCAGTGATGGTGGAGGGTCTCCAGCAGAATCCAGAAAGCAGCCCCCAACACCAGATTGCAAAGGTAACACAGTTTTGCCCCTTATCCCTTTACTGTCCACTGCTCCATTTCTGTGGAGTCAGAGGTGCATAATGAAAGGGGAACCAGTGATAAAGCAAGGTGGGAAAATGGGGACAGGGTGAAATCATCCATGTCCCTCTCCCAATTCAGGTTCCTTGACCTGTATCAGACCTCAGATGGAGGAGGGGGTGATGTTATAAATTGAGTTGGAGTCTGAAGTTTTAAAATTAGGCTGGATTGGCTATTTTATTATTTGAAAATTGAGATTATTTGATAATATTTGAAAGTGATGGGAAAAGCTTTATGACTTACTCAAGATTTCAACAAGTTAGAGGGGTTGGTTGAATGGATTTGCAGGGGTGGTGTAATCAAAGTATAAAATTGAGTTTTGTTTGCATTTTAGTGAGTCAAGTTATTTTACTCAACCAGTGATAGTCATCTGAGTCACAGGAGATCTAGATAACCAACTGTAAATGTGGATCTGGAGGAGACTGGGGAAGGAGACATCCATTTTGGAGTCCATCCAAACTTTCTTGCTCCATTTAGAATCAGTTCAACCTATAATATTTTCTTGGTGTTATTGCAATACACAATTTATTTTTAAATAATTCCAGTCAAAGTACTACACACACACACACACACACACACACACACACACACACACACACACACGAGTGATGTCAGCAAGATTGTGGAAGTCCCGGCCCTCACTCTCCCATAGAAACACCACTTTAAAAACTATATATGGACCAAAATATAGTTATGAGATTTCTAGAATCCAGTTAAGAGGTTATAGTACCCCAGGTGAATACAAAGTAGGAGAATAGCTACAGTGAAACAGTACAAAGAGTAATTTCACTTACCCATGTCAACCCCTCCCCCAAGCCAGCACAGCTCAGTGCCAGAAGGGAACACGCCATCTAGTGACTTCTTCCTTGCGGGGGAAGAGACAAGTGGAATGTGCATTCAATGTTCTGGCTTTTCAGAGAGCTGCCTGAGTGGCTGGTATCTGTATTGCCTGACTTGGGGTGCTGACACAGAGTTGGCATACTTTGAATGCCTGGTGGCTTCTGAGAACAAGGGAGAGTGGGGGTGGCTTACTGCTGTAGAACCAGATAATTTTCAGTGCCACAGATAGACACTAGAGGGAGGAAGGCATTAGGAGCACATGAATAAGAAATTGGCAAGCCTTTCTAATTGAGAAATTATAGGCAAAAGCCCAGAGAAGATGCATCACTCCCAAAAGGGTTTTACAGGCCCCCAGAATCTCTAGCCAGGCTGATTGGTGAGGGTCTTGCCACATAGGAAACCAGTCCATAAAGACTGGGAAAAGTGGCTGTTTTTTCAGATGTGCAGATGCCAACACCAAGTTTTGAGACACATGAAGAAGCAGGGAAAAATGACCCCCCAAAAGGGACAAACTACACCTCCAGAAATGATCCTAAAGAAATGGATATATATGAATTACTTGACAAAGAATTAAACACAAAGATGTCCTGTGAGCTTAAGAAAATGATACATGAACAGAATGAGAATATTAGCAAAGAGACAGTATAAAAAAGAATGAAACAGAAAATTTGGAGCTTAAGAATACAATAACTCAGGTGAAAAATTCACTAGAGGGGTTCAATAGCAGACTTGATCAAGCAGAAGAAAGAATCAGCAAACTCAAAGACACATCATTTGAAATTATCCAATCAGAGGAACAAAAAGAAAAAAAAAAATGAAAAAAAGCCTATAAGGACTTATGGGGCACCATCAAAAGGACTGATATGCACATTATGGGAGTCCTAGAAGGAGAAGAGAGAGAGAAAGGGACAGAAAGCTCATTTAAAGATATAATGGCTGGAAAGTACCAAAATCTGGGGAAAGAATGGACATTCATATTTAAGAAACTTAATGGTCTACAACTAAGATACACCCAAAGAAATCCACAGTGAGACATGTTATAATCAAATTGTCAAAAGTGAAAGGCACAAAGAATTTTGAAAGCAGCAAGAGAAAAGTGTTTACCACATCCAAGGGGAATCAACATAAGACTATGTGTGGATTTCTCAGCAGAAGGTTTGCAAGCCAGAAGGGAGTGTGATGATATATTCAAAGTACTGGAAGAAAAAAGCCCTACAAATGAAGAACACTATGTCTGTAGTCCTTCAAAATTGAAGGAGAAATAAAAAATTTTCAAATAAACAAAAGCTGAGGGAGTTCATCACCATTAGATCTACCTTACAAGAAATGATAAAATCCTTCAAGTTGAAGTGAAAGGGCACTAAACAGCAACACAGAAACAAATGAAACTTGCTTGCAGGTAAAGGTAAATATACAGAAGAATACAGAATATTGTAACACTGTTTTGATGGTATGTAAATCACTTTTAATTCTTGTATAGAAGTTAAAAGACAAATACATGAAAAATGACTATAACTATAAAAATGTTAATGGATGCCAAAATAAAAAGGAGTAATTTGTGACACCAATAACTTGAAGTGTGTGCTTGTGTGTGTGTGTGTGTGTGTGTAGAGAAGTAAAAGTGTAGAGTGTGTTCATTTGAAGTCAATTTGTCATCAGCTTAAAATAGATTGTTATTACTATAAGATGTTTCATGTAACACTGATGGCAACTACAAAGAAAATACCTATAGAAGATATACAAAAGAAAATGAGAAAGGAATCAAAGCATGTCACTACAAAAAAAAAAATCAACAAAACACAGAGGAATACATCAAGAGAGGAAGAGAGTAACAAAAAAAGATATAACAGAAAGAAAACAAGTAACAAAATGGCAAAAGTAAGTCATAACCCTATCAACAACTACTTTTAATGTAAATGGATTAAAGTTTCCATCAAAAGACAGAGAATAACTTAATGGATAAAAAATGATCCAACTATTTGCTGTCTACAAGAGATCTTGTAGATTAAAGACATACATGGGCTGAAAAGGGATGGATGGAAAAAAGATGTTCCATGCAAATGATAATCAAAAGAGAGAAGAGGGTGCCCATACTCATATCAGACAAAATGGACTTTACGTCAAAAACTGTCAAAAAAGACAAAGAAAAACTTTAAGAATGAAAGGGTTAGTTCACTAGGAAGACATAATGATTATAAATATATTTGCACCCCACATCAGTGTACTCACATATATAAAGAACTGAAGGGAGAAATAGACAGTAGTACAATGGTGTAGGAGATTTCAGTACTCCACTTCCAATAATGGATAGACTATCCAAACAGAAAATCAATAAAGAAACAGCAGACTTGAACAACATTATAAACCAAATGGATCTAACAGGCGTATATAGACCATTACACCCAACAGCAGAAGAATACACATTCTTCTCAAGTGCACACAGAACATTCACCAGAGCACATCACATATTAAGTCACAAAATAAGTCTTGACAAATTTAAGATTAAAATTATACCAAGTATATTCCCAACCACAATGAAATGAAGCTAGAAATTAATAGCAGAAAGAAAAGTAGAAAATTCACAAACATGCAAATTAAACAACACTCTTGAATAACTAAATGTTCAAAGAAATACCCAAAGGAAAATTGTAAAATATCTTGAAACAAATAAAATTGAAAATACAACATATCAAAACATGGGATGCAGCAAAAGCAGTCCTAAGAGTGAAGTTTATAGCGCCCAATGCCTGCATTTAAAAAAAAAGAAAGAACTCAAAAAACAACCTAGCAGTACACCGTTAGAAAAAAAAGAATAAGTTCAAATTTAACAGAAATAAATGATTAAGATTAGAGCAGAAGTAAATGGAGAATAGAAAAATAATAGAAAAAAAATCAACAAAACTAAGGGTTTGTATTTATCCTTAGGATGCAAGGATGGCCTGAAATATGAGAATCAATCAATGTGAAACAAATGTTGGCTAGGATACGGAGAAAAGGGAACATTTGTGCACTGTTGGTGGGAATGTAAGTTGGTACAGCCACTATGGAAATCAGTATGAAGGTTCCTCAAAAAATTAAAAATAAAACTCCATATGATCCATCAATCCTATTTCAGGATATTTATCCCCCAAAATTGCATGATTCCACATGTATAAGGTAGTTGAATTCATAGAGTCAGAGAGTAAAATGATGATTGCCAGGCGTTGGAGGGAGGGGGAATGGGGAGTTGCTGTTTAATGGGTATAAAGTTTCAGTCATGCAAGATGAAAAAGTTCTAGAGATCTGTTATATGACGTTGTGCTTATAGTTAACAATACTGTATTGTGCACTTAAAATTGTGTCAGAGATTAGATATCTTGCTATGTTTTCACCACAATTTTAAAAAGCATATATGATGCTACATTTAGATTTTCTCATAGATAAATTCACATTTAACCCTTCCGTACCTTTGAGGTGGCGATCTTATGAAGTGCAGTCCTTGGATTCAGGCAGCCCTGAGTTCCAATCACAAATAGGGATTATACAACCTTGGACAAATTACCCTTTCTGATGCTCAATTTTCTTCTTTGTAAAGTCACATAATGGTATTTGCCAATGTAATTAGTTCTAAGTAACAGCTGGTTTATTATTTTGTCTTGTTACCAAATCACATACAAAATATTTGAGAGGCAACATTTTATTACATGTATGGCTTGATCCTCTGTCTTTACCTTCATCTTCTCTGGAAACTCCTTTTTTGTGTGCATGAAATTTTATTGATATATATAAATATCGTTACTTTTCTGGAACCACTGGTCTACATATGAGTACAATGAGTGTCATTAAATCATTAATAGAGCACCGATTAGGTTGAATGATTGATTCCAAGGGATACAAAACATTTCCTTCCGGGAGAGAAAAATATATTACTATTATTCGCTAATATGTTAGTAAATATTAAATTAATGTAATTTAAAAATAACGATATGTTAATATTAAAACTTAAGGTAACCATTCAAGTACATCAATGCTAATCATCCAAGAAGAGCAACAGTATGGGCTGATGGTTTACGTGGCACACGCTGGAATGTTAGGTAGCGTGTGACCATGACTTCACAGCACTGAGTCCCACTCCCGCACGGGCAGTGCGCAGTGGTGCTGAGACAACCAGTGAAAACGCCTGGGTTTGCATACTGGCTTTGCTACTTTTTAACCGTGTGACTTTGAGCAAATCACTTAACCTCTTTGCACCTCAGTTTCCTCCTCTGTAAACTGGGGAGAACGATAGTACTACCTCACAGGGTCATTATGAGGACTAGATGAGTTCATGGTTATAAATTAGTTAGAAACAAGCCTGACACCTGGTGAGTGCTATGTATGTTTGTTAAATATAAATCAATGAATACATCTATCAATAAAATCACGCTGGGCAGAAGCTATTTTATTTTCAATTCTCTTTCACTGTTCATGATGGAGTCAAGGAGAAGTTCTGTATTTGGTGCTGAAATGACTTTAAAACTTCCCTATCCTTTGCTAATTTCACCTTGCAACAAAAAGAAAACATCTCAGCCTCCAAGCTTTGCCAGAAAATAGTACTGCAACAGCACAATAACATGGTTTTAGTGTCATGGAACTTCTTTTTATTGTTATCTTCTGTTTGTGTCAAGTGATTCTGATTTTCCATTTATGGTAGTTATATATAGTTTACTTTAAAATAAAATTCACTAAAAGTTTTGAATCAATTTAAAGAAAGGTAATAATTTATATTTAAAGAAAGTAAATAATCAGAGAGCAACAAAAAGACGGGGTTTCTTAAAGACTACGGTTTGGGAAGGTTTGGATTAGAGCAACAACACAAAGCTAGTAATTCAACGAGAAAGGAGAAGGTTCTGTTCTTCAACACTCTGCTTTTTTTACATGGTTTCCATACACACTGGCCTTAAGCTACCTCTTTATCCATCTGTGCAAAGTGCATGGTTTTTGTCTGCCTTCCAAAATCACCACTCGCCTTGTCTAAGACACACTGTCAAATAGAAGTGGGCAGGGAGGGTAAGCACTTTGCATTGTTGTTTGAGTGGACCTTTTCTGCCAAAAAATGTTTGGTCCAGCTATCTAAGGAGTTCCGCTTATTGCCTCATTAGGCAGTCTCAATGCAGAAACAATATTTAAGTACATCAGTGTAACCCTTGGGTATATGTAGGATTTAATAGCAGATGAAGCCAAATGAGCTGAAATGGAATATTTATTTATTTTTTAATAAACAGTCTTAAATTCTCATTAAAAAAAGAGAGTAGACAATTCACACTTTTCAGCAAGATGTAGTCTTTCCTAAGTTGTAAATGCTTCTGAGCCATTTAGAGAGACTTTGAAATATTTTCTGCAAATTATCCTAACATTTTCTAGGCATAGGATATTTAATAAGAGCTTTACTTCCTACAATGTTAGGAGGTACAATATGTGAATCACAATACCAAAATACACCATAGTATGTAAATTTATATGTAATGCATGTGTTCATGAAGGAGAATTGCCCCTTTTTAATATGTAAGGTAGCTTTTAGTAATTATGTTGAAAATATCCCCAACAAGGGTTACTGTAATCCACGTTTGGCTTTATAGTTGTCTAATGTAAGTATTGACTCCAAGTCAGGGGACAGAGAAGAATAAACACTGGCAGGGACAGAGAAGCAATCTGCTGCCATCCCTTGTGTTTTTCAGTTGATCATATGAAGGAAGGGTGACCAAGGACAAAAGCCTCCACAACCCCCTAAAACTCAGCTGTTCTGATATTTGAAATTCCTCCACATTTCCATCTCATTGTATCTACCTGGTTTCCATCACCTAATTACTTCACACCTGGATCATTGCCACAGTCTCCAAACTGGCCTCTTAATGTTAGTCTCTCTCCCTCTCCACCGCATCTCAACTTGCTCTCTGTAGTGACTGGTCTTCATACAGTCCTGTCCCCACCTGCACCTTCTTCCTCTAAGATCTTCTCTGGTTACCCATTGCCTTAGGATGGAGTCCGACAGCCTTAGCCTTGCTTTCATCATGTGCAACAATCTGGCTTCAGCTGTTTTCCAGCATGTTTTTTCTCTTCCTAGCACTGAACTCTCCACTCCAGCAAGGTTGTTCTGGAGTTCTCATTCTCCTCCTCCCCAGTGTGTCTTGCTGCCGGGCTTCTGAGGCTGATTTCCTACCTGTGGGCTCTCCTTCATCATCTGCATTCCACCATCCATTAAGACACAGCCCAAGTTCTACTTGCAACCACTGCAGTCAAGAGCAAAACCAGTCCTTTCACTCAGCTGAATCTCTCTTCAGTGGCCTTTTCTTTCTGTACCATGGATTGCTATTTAAAGTTTTATGTGTTTATTGCCAAGTCTTTTACATTAGCTCTGAAGCTACTAAGAGCAGAGACCATCTCATAGTAAATATTTGCTGTGCCTTGAGTATGAGAACTGCTTATACACTTAGGCACTGGTGTATAGTTGTATAAATCAGTTGATTAATCAGTTATGTGCTTTGCTAATTTGGTTCTGTAAAATGATCAGTTGCCATTTTGGACAACTATTAGAAACTTCTGAATTTTTGAAGAGATTTCTGGGAAATATGTGGCCTATTATAAGAACTAGATTTTTGAATTTCTCTCTGTTTTGAGCTTCCATGGAAACTAGCACGTATGGTGAAAACAGGGATAGTCAATAAATGCTGAAAGAAAGAACCAATGAATGAATGACTGAGCATTGAGTATGGTTTTCTGTTCTTGGTCTTCTCCTTAGGCCACCTGCACGTAAGACCTCTCTATTCTATGCCTACAAAAGTCGATCATAAAATTATGTAATCTCCATTCTTATGTTTATTGTTTGTGATTATAGCAATCCTCAGATATCAACTTTGTATTTACAGAAAAATCTTTGATTAATAGAACATGTTAATCTTCATTATCATTGCAACCTAACCAGTAAAAATCTTTATGATCATATTGCTGAGATTGTTACTATCTATCACAAATGTGTATTGGGGTCAGAAAGATAAAATTACCTGTCTTTGGGTGGAATCTGCTATTTGACCACTTACTTTGAATATATGTGTATGCGCACTGCTGGTAGTAGAGTAAATTGATAGATGCTTTCAGGAAATTAGGTAGGCAACATGAGACAGTCAACTTTAAAAGGCTGAATCCTTTGATCTCATAATTCCATTTAATAGAATTAGAAAATAATCATGAATGTACACAAAGATTTAGCTCTGAAAATGTTCATCTTAGCATTGTTTCAAATACGAGTAATTGGAACCAATAAAAATACCTGATCATAAATTGGACAAATTGGGTAAATTTGATAGCCCACATAATGGAACATATACACTTATTAAAAATAATTTTTAGGATTTTACATAATAATTAATGAAATGGAAAGAGATCCATGGAAAACTATATTGTTAAATGGAAAAAAATCATGTGACAAATAGTATGTGGGCAATGATTCATTTTACTTCAAGAAATTATATATATGTGTATTACATATATATGGACCCCAACATGTTAGGAATAGTTATGTCTGGAAGGTGAAATTATGTGAGAATTTTCTTCTTTTTTGTATATATCTATATATTCTAAATTTTTAGACTAGATATGATAGTTTAAATATATATGTGAAAATATAAAAGAACATGGACATTTACTTAATGTTTTATTATCAAGCAACATTTAATTCTTTGGCTCATCATATTGTAAAATGTCATTTCTGTTATCAAGCAAATACTTTGATAAAGTTCTGAGAGGAAGGCTACTGCTACAGCTACTTAAAACTATTGCCCTCAAAGAGCTTCAAGTTTTTAGCGTTCTTATGTGGATCTAGGCAGTTAAATTTCGGAGATAAAAAATAAAGTTTAAGCACACAAATGTTTATTTTTTTAACATGGTCTTTTATTGTACCTTTGCAAAAGATAGAGATACATAGATCTTGAAAATATAATTCCAGGGAGAGAATTCTGATACTTGTAACAAATATATTCTAAAATAGAGTTTACTGTAGCTGATAAAAGCCAAGGATCATCTTCCTCTGGGAGGCAGATGGTGACTGTTTTCAACCACCTGGAGGGGCTTTGAGACATGGGGAATTCAATTTTTGCAACTCAGAAATTTCAAATGCAGTCAGGACAAATAAAAAATACCATACATGTCACTTGCTCTTTCTTTTCGTGCCTCTTCCTCTGTGTCTTTTTTCTTTTCTTTGGCTCTCTCTTCTTTCATCCTTGCCTTTTTCATCCTCTGGCTTGCTAGAAATGACTGAGTTAATGTCCACCAGAATGAAGTACTCCTACATGACTAAAACGCAATAATTACCCTTCTCTTTCTAACTTCTTGTCTTGCTGACGTCTTTTATCAAGGTTTAGCTTTTTGGAGCCCAGTGTTCTCAGAGTGAAGTCCCACCCCAACTGTAAGTTAGCGCTTTGGAGGGACACTCATGCTTTCCTGCCACTAGGGGACCATTTTGTACAATATAATGCTTCAACTGACCCATTATCATTTATTTACACTGAACCCAACTCTTCCCAGTCTATGCGGTGAGAAGGCTGTCAGAAGAGAGCCTATGTAAGCTCACCTTGGGCAGCTTTACTGGGGGGCAGAAATGGAGGTGAAAGCGAATTACCCTCATGGTCCCTCTCTTTACTTTTTTCCCCAGCTTTATTAAGATATAACTGACATGTAACACTGCATACGTTTAGGGTATATAACTTGATGATACACATATATATTGCGAATTGTTCACCACGATAAAGTTAGTTAATACCTCATTCACTTTTTGTTACCCTTTTGTTGGTGGTGTTGTTACGATGAGAACATGTAAGATCTACTCTCCTAGCAACTTTCAAGTATACAATACAGAATCGTTACTTATCCTCTCTCCTCCTCATGCTTTGCTAGGACGCGCCTCCCTTAGCCAGGAGGATTAGACCCATTATTTTACTTGTCCCCTTGCAATTTGGCAGGATTTTTTTTTTTTTTTTTCCAGCAGAAACACTGCAAAAGATGGTGGTGGGGGCAAAGGAGTCAGGAAAACTGAGAAAGAGCAGGTTCCAGTGTGGTCTTTTCTAGGTAACAGAGACCATTTATAGTACTATGAGCGCCACAAAGGGAGTCAAGTGGCCACAGAGGAAGGAGACAGGTGAAGAAACAGGAAGGCCTGATGTGAGAAGCCATGAGGGCCTCCATTTGTATGGAAAATGGGACAGTCAGAAATGTCAGGCTGTGCAAGCCTCATGAACAAGTGACAAAACGTAGCAATTACCTTGGAAGTAAGAGTGGTCTCTTGCTATTAACAGTAGGCAAGGAAGAGCGTTCAAATGAGAAAAGCCACAAGCCAATTTCTCTTGGTCAGTTGAATTCACTCAGCCCAACACCGTTTGCCTTCCACCTGGATCCTTGCTTTCCTGCTGACACTGCACGCCGTCTCCGGTCAGTGGTTGAACTGGAGTGTACGGATCTGAGCTCACTGGTAGAACATGGTTGCTCTACTTTTGCAGAGGGCCTTGTGAGGTTCTTTTTGCCTCCGAGAATCCCAGTGCATTGCTGAGAAAACTTAGGGTTAATGTCTCCAGCGTTGAGAATGGTGTCACTTAGGCTCTTAGTTCCATCTGTTTACACAGCAGGCAGTTTTGCATTTGGTTGTAAAGAAGAAATGCCCCAGTAGGTTTTCCTTCTCTGCAGAGAAAGTGTGCTTCTGGCCTTTTGTGGGCCAGACAGAAAGCGGTGGTGGGGTGAGCTGAGGGAAAAGGGACTCCCAGGTGTTCTTGACCATAGCCCCTAACTAAGGAGAAGCCAGAATTCACTAGTGTCTATAATAAATATTTAATTGTGTTTTGTTGTACATCAAACTGATAAATGTTGATATATTCTTTATGTTATTTACATATCTGTTTACTTTGCTGTGATTTTTTTTTTTCCTTCTTGGATTTGGAGACATGAATAACTGTTTTCCTTAGTTGCTTTAGGCATCTCCCATTAGGCTCTGAAGGTCTGCATGTTTTCTAAGATCCTAGCATGCTCATTGGGACTGAGTTTGGAAAAGTACTTGAGGAAGAAGAATCTAAAAGAAGTGAATAGGAAAGGATGGGGGTCAGCAGTAGAGCACCTAGGCTTAGTGGTGAAGTGAGTCGGAAATAGTTCAGAAAAAGCAAAATGAAGTCAGCCCTATGATATTATTTTGACTCTCTCCGACACGGTGTTTGAGGTTAAACCAAAGGCCCACTTGCTTAGAGGTGGCGCTATTGGATCTGATGGCATTAAGCAGTCCACATGATTTGGGGGAATGATGAATTTAAAGGTTCATTGCTGTTGCACAAAACCATTGTTGTTATTTTAAGCTTAAGTTTCATTGGGGCTGGAAGAATTGTCCATTGCCTGGAAATAACTGCTGTAGCCAGGGCCGGCACCCGTCAGCAGGAGTATCTGCCAGCTGCTTTCCTTGGGGAGCAATTCTGTGTCCTGGGGAAAGTACAAATCTTATTTTATTATTGTAGCTGGGCAGAGTCCCTGTTTAAAAGGAGCAGTGGTGGATATGAGAGTGGTTTGTTTTGTTTAGAATGACGGTTCACAAACTTCAGTGTGCGTACAGATCACCTGGAGAGCTTGTTAAATGCAGGTTCTGGGGCTCCACCCTAGAGATTCTGATTCAGTGAGACTATAGCGGGACCAAGGGATCTGCATTTTTAAGTAGGACCTTAAGTGATGCTTGTCAAAATGGTGTGCAGACCACACTTTGAGAAACATTGCTTTGTGAATTTTAAATCAGGATTATCTCACAAAAGAAAGAAGTCTCTTCTGACATCTCACCGAAAATCCATTTATACAGTTAGATTTTTCTAACTACTTCCCAGCCTAAGTCTGTCAGAACAGTGATCTCAGTACAGCCCTTATCGAGAGATGTCACAACAAACTGCTTCACATTATTGCATTGAAAACAAGTAAGTGTTGAGCTTGGGCATCCCTTTCCTCCTCTTCCTCCTGAATTCAGGGTGTTCCAGGGCTTCAGCATTTGCCTGGCCATTAAAGACTTCAGCTTTAGACACAGCTCTGCCCTGGCCATGGGACATTCTTTAAGTACGGGGTCTCTTAACAATGGGAGGTGGAAATGTGGAGTGATTTCTTGAAAAGTTCAGAATTTTTGCCCCTGAATTACTTGATGTAGAATTTTCTTTTTTGTCCAAATAACCCAAGTAATACTCTTGTCCCTTTTTGTTTCATTGATACTAGAGTTTTGTTTAATGGAGAGTTAAACAATGGCAAAGTAAATCAGATGCTTGCGAACCTTTTAGTGTAGAAAGAGATTTCTGCATTGACACTGTGGAGTATTTGTGATTCAACAGGTTTTGGTGGAAAGAACCTTGGACTTAGAAACTGAAGCCCCAGGTTTATATGTTTATAAAAGGCAGTCGGCCTTTTTTCTCCTTAAGGACTCTCACTCCGGGGAGAACATGCATATCCTACCATATCCTAGGTCCCACGTGAGCTGCTCAACTTTGGGCAAGTCATGTTCCCTCTCAGGGTTTCCATTTCTCAGCTGTAAATCAAGGATGATGATAATCTACTGTGTAGGTAATTGTAAGGATAAAAGAAAGTAGTATTCAATGCTTGGTGAATATTGAAACTCAGAAAATAGAATAATTATTTTATTTAAAAACAAAAAACCCCTAGGTTCATGTTGACATTTATCAACTATATGGCAATGGGCAAGTCATGTTGTCATCCTGGACCCAAAATGGGGAGAACACTGCACACCTAGTTTAGGTGGTAAAAAGGAGTGAATGAACTAATACATGTTGGGGCATTTTGTGGAAGAATGCTACCACCCACACCTTATAATTATTTATGAACTTCTCCAAGACATTGAATACTGGATTACAGAGTCTTTGCTCTTCTCTATGTAGTTTTAGCCATAGAGCACTCTTGGGCTCTGAAATTCAAGATGTTCTGTAAGTTTTACTTCATTCATCTTTTTATTTAGTATTGCTCAGAATAGGGAGAGAGGTGTCATAAAAGCAATGACTATGCAAATGAATGGTTTATCCTAAAAATCCAAGGCCTGCAGATTATTTGTAAAAATGTCAGTGTATATTCTCTGGGTGACCAATGTATCACCAATGTCAGGCCCTCTTCCTCTACCCTGGACCAAAACCAGTGCCCATGAACAAAGAAGGCAAGGTCAGGATGAAAGTAACAAAGATGTCTTTAGGTCTGAAATTCTCCATAAAGCAATCTATGCCGTGTAAAAGTACAAAGTCTTACCTCTTAACTCATGTCAACTTACTTCCTAGTACTTTTCTCGTCTGTCCAGGGAGAAGGTAAACCTCAGGAAGAATAGGGAATGGTACGATTTTCCTAGTGAAAATGTAGCACATGCCTGAAAAGAATTATTTTTTCCTCCATATTTATTTATTTATTTTTAATTGAGATATAATTGACATATAATTATATTAGTTTCAGGTGTACAACATAATGATTCAATATTTGTATATATTGTGAAATGATCACCACAAGTCTAGTAAATATCCATCACCACACAAAATTACAATTTTTTTTCTCTGTGATGAGAACTTTTAAGATCTACTCTCTTAGCAACTTTCAAGTATATAATACAGTATTGTTAACTATAGTCACCTTGCTGTACATGACATCCCCAGGACTTATTTACCTTATAACTGGAAGTTTGCATATTTTGACCACCTTTACCCATTTCATCCTATCCTGCCCCACACAACCTCCACTTCTGGTGACTGCCTATCTGTTCTCTGTATCTATGAGTTCTGTTTTTATTTTTATGCTTTTTTTAGATTCCACGTAGAAGTGAGATCATTTGGTGTTTGTTTTTCTCTGTCTGACCTATTTGACTTAGTGTGATGCTCTCCAGGTCCATCCATGTTGTTGCAATTGGCAGGATTTCTCTCTTTTTTAGAGCTGCATAACATCCCATTGAATATAAATACTCACATTTTCATTTGCCAAAGGACACTTGGGTTGTTTCAAGAATTCTTAACTTTAATCCTACCTCCCATTCCTCTCTGCCGTGACTATAGTCTATGGGACTGAAAAAACTAGGGGAAATTGAAAAGGCCAGTATTCAGTCCCCTTAACACAGGCTTGGGACCCTTGGGCACAGAGAGAGAAATTTCTGGCTGGTGCCTTAGTCAAGCCAGCCTACTGCTGCCTCTCAAATCTAGTTTTCCCCATCCCAATTATCATATCATCCTTCTGTGATAACCCTCTACTCTTCATCCTGGAGTTTTATGATGGTGGTGCCCCTGATAGCTCTTGGTCTCAAGCTCCTTAAAGGAGAATCCCATGTCTTCTGCATCCTTCTGTCCTCTGGCGCCTGGGCCAGTGCCTGGGACAGAGGAGGAGCTCAGCTGCAGAACTGGATTTTCTGTCTCTGTGCCTTGGCCCTGTGGTTGTCTCCTGCCAACCCTCCTACACAAACTGCACTCTTCCTCCTGGCTCTGTCCCTCTCTGACTTCAGGGCCTTCAGCACGTGAGGAAAACTTTTGGGGCCTCAGTTTACCATGCAAAAAGACAACTTCTCTAAGGGGCTTGGTGCACAGTAAATGCTCATCAAATCTTTATTCCTGTCCTTAGTGAATCATTTTCTGGCCACTTGGCTGTTAAGGATAGTCCTCCTCTGAACTCTGAACAGTTACCTGTGTGCATGCACCACAAACATCACAAATCCTTGACATAATATATGTCACATTAGGGAGACTAAAACAACTTTTATACATTTTCACATATGTGCTATTTATTTCCAAACTAGTTTGTTTAATTTCATACAAATAGAAATGGTAAGAGTGGGGCCCTGCCTCGGTATCCTTAAGTCTGTGACTGGACTCTGTCCTTTAGCTGTCAACACTAGCCATCCCCAAGGGGAACCATCGTTAGACGCCCCCCCCCGCCCCCGAATCCCATTTATTCCATTCTCTGGGCAGTCTTGGATGTCACGAAAACCCAGATGTTTAATAACATGTGTTTTTGAAGCTGTTGATAATGGAAGACGGGGGTTTTAAGAAATCATGGAATGGAAAGACTCTCTCTTCCAGCCCTGGTCTTATTCAGCATCCTGCCTGCAACTCCCCACAATACTTCATTTTTTCCACCATGGTAAACGTGCTAAGGGTACCTGTGGACACACACCTAGGCCAGGAAAAGACAGTATTTGTGTGGTTGTCTTCTAATAAGGTCAAAGGCTCAATGTATTTTACAGCTCTGTGGGCAGCCAGACTCATTAGAGCAGGAGTGGGCCATGGGGCCTGTGTAGGATATTCAGAGGTGAAGGTTTGATCTGGGGTCTGTGCTTAGTGGGTGTCCAGGATTCTCTCATAGAGCCTGAATTGGGGAGGGGGAGCACTGAAGAACCTGAGCACCTGGGAGCCCCGGAGCCCTTTGCCTTTCTGAATCTGAGGTTGGATTTTTCCCCTGTGTTAACTAAAGCTGGAAGCAAAGCAAAGTGCAAAGACCCTGGTGCAGTTTGCAAACCCCTGGTCACTTCCCTTTACCAAGTCCTGCTGTTACTGCCTGCCAGGTTGGGGGTGGGTTTTCCTGCCAAGCATAGGCTGTTGAGGGCAGGTGAGGAAGGGCATTGGGCAGGAGGAGAGCCCAGTGGGTTGTATTTTGGTGCACGTAAGAGGCAAGGAGCTCAAGGCCAAAGCCTGACAGACTGACAGGTCTGATTGTCATTTGCATGCGCTGCGCTGGGCAAGTGGAAGTGACTGAGAGAGTGACTGATTTGTTTTGCTAAGCCTCCTTTGTGGTCTTCTGGGTGGATTTCCGGCCCCACCTCTTAGCCTCAAAGCCCTTGCTTTGCCTGCTGTTGCTTTTTTACTTGGGGGTAATGAAAATTTGTTATAAGCCTTCCCTTTAATCCGTACGTGGCAGGCCGTCACAGAGACACGAGCCATTCTGCAGCCTCACTCCTGTCCAAATTACTAAGTGATTTTTTTCCAGTTGCTTCCCTAATGGGCCGGGGTAATGGGAGCGGCATGCTCTCTGCCCACGCCAGAGAAGCCAGAGCATTTGTCCAGTGCACATGTGCGGTGGGCACCAGGCCCCTCTCTCCGTGGCTAGCCAGCCCCTCGCAGCTGAGCGCCAGCTCATGCACCTGCCCCTTGCCCTCGAAGCCGCCAGGGGCTCAGCACCCCGGATGGTGGCCCCTTGTTTGGCCCTCGCAGCTCGGCCATCCCTACAGGTGAGGCTCTCCCAAGGGGGATGGGTGATCCAGGCCAGAGGCCCAGACCCGGGGCCACTAATGGACCAGCCAGGCCAGCTTTTTATGGACTCCAGTTGCTGCTTTTCAGAGGCGCAGGCCCCAGAGCTCCCCACAGCCGGCTGTTCCGTGGGCTGGCTGCTCAACTGTGGCTGACCCGCAGCTTTATGAGCCTAAGTGCTTATCCAGGGACAGAAGTGAGGAGGTGGTGTGTGATAAGAAAATAATTTGCCAAAACTGCAACAATAAAGAGGGCCTGGTGGGATCTCTTATGGTATGAATAGCCCCGAGCAGCTGCAGATTTCTCTCTGCTTTCACAATTATTTTCTTTTTTATAACAACTTAAAGCTAAATGCCTTGTACAAACCTGGTAACTCTTGCTTCAGCTTCCACCACAACGTTTCTTTCTCTTTCTGGGAATCTTAACATCCACACAGCCTGAACAGAATGTTCCTTGGCATCATGGCTTCAGCTGGTCTACTTCTTGGCCCGCTGTCAACGGCAGCACGGCTCTCTCTAATGTCGCATGGCCCCGAACAGTCCCCTCACGCAGAGCTCCAGTTGCACCCTCTGGGGCTCTGGAACAGGTGCTCCTATTACCGAGTTCTGGAGACAGGGAGCACCTCATCAGAAACCAGTGCCTTGTAAATCACAGCAGTGGCTCCGTTGACAAGGGACATGCGTTTCACTTGAGAACGAACGAGGCAAGCACATTCCTGCCTCTTCACACGCTTCCTGTATACGAAAGGCACCTCCAGCACTTACTGAGTTACCCCCATCTTTCTTTTGGGGGTGCTGAGTGTTACCATCAGTCTCATTTGTCTAGCATCCCACGCTAGGCACCTAGGCTGTATCATGTAGAAGGGAGGCCTTCAAGTTGGACAGAACAAGTCCAGATCTTAGCTCCATCAGGAAGTAGCTGTGTGACCTAAAACCCTGTCTCCTCTGTGCAGTGAGGGTAAACCAACAACCACCTCACTGCACTATAGGTGCTATTATTAAATTAAATGAGAAAAAAAACATAGAGCCCCTGACAGGGTGCTTGGTACCTTATTAGCACTTAATACATGTTAGTTATAATAATTACATTGATTTTTTTTCTGAGTGCTGTCTAGTTGGGAATATACATGTGCAACACAGAATGATAGCAAGAGACGGCATGTGTTAAAGGAATCTACTGAGTGATGAAGACAACACAAGCTATGGTAGAGATAGAGACCATCACTTAGTTACGGTTTCCCAAATTTGTCTCATGAATAGAATCTCCTGGAGCATTTATGAAAGATACCAACTCCAGGACCTTCTCCTAGAGATTATTATTCATTCAGTTGGGGCTGGGCCTTGGAAGTCTTTATGGCTATGAGGACATTTTTTACAAAGATGATACCTAAAAGAGCACCATCCAGAAGATGTATTATATGAGCCACATGTGTACTTTAAAATTTTCTAGTTGTGATATTGCAAAAAGTAAAACAAAAGAAGTAAATTAATATTAATAATATATTTTATTTAACCCTGAATATTCAAAAGGGTATGATTTCAACATGTAATCAATACAAAATATTTTCACAAGATTTTTTGCATTCCCATTTTCACATTAAGTTTTCAAACTCTGGTGTGTACTGTACACTTGTAGCACATCTTAATTTGGCCTCTAAAATTTCATCACAAGTACTCGATCTGTATTTAGATTTCATAAAATTTGCAGTTGAAAAAAGTGGATTTGCATACCCAAGTTGTCCCAAATATGCTTAAGAGTTTCCCAATAACTGTATTTTCTTTAAATTAAATTAAAATCAATAATTCAGTTCTTCATTCCCAATAGCCACAGTAGCTGAGAAGTTACATATGGCTGGCTGGTGGCTACCATATTGGACAGCACAGATTTAGACAGTTAATAATTTATAATAGTCAAGGTCCTTTCCCCCTTATTATGTCAAGACTTTAGCACATATCAAGGGAGGATAGCAGTCAGAGAGCAAAGTGTTCAGTAGGAGCCGAAGTTTTATGTCAGGAGCAGTGGAAAGTGACATTAGTGAAAGGAAAAACCCAAAATTTAGGTCGGCATTATCCTAAGCCAGGGAGTTCAGAGTTTATTGAATAGTCAATGGGAGTCAAAGATGGCTTTTGAGCCATACAGTGGTGTGGACAAAGCATGTTCCAAGATGAACTTGACTGGATTTTCCAGAGCAGGTAAGAGAATGGAAATGGGAGGATTAATTGATACTAATGATAATAGAAAGAGACTTACATGACAAATCAATAAAATTAAAAAACATTGAATGTTTCTGGTGGGAGAGGTTGGGAGAAGAGGGAGTAATTCAGGATGTTTTTTTTTAAGCTTTTTTTTTTTAAGTGAATGAATAAATATAACATTGCAAATAGGGAAATCTGGAAGGAAAGCTGGTTCTGGAGGAAAGATTAGCTCAATTTAAAGATTTGGACTCAGTGTTAGGCTATCCAAATAGATGACTTCACACTGTAATTATATACTCTCTAATATAGAATAGAGTAAAGCAGAAGGCTAAGATGTAAACCTTGGAGAATGTCAAGGACACAGATTCAGTCCATAGGAACAAGGAGTCTATAGCAGCAGAAAGAGAACCAGAAGTTTAGTGCCGTGAAAGTCACAGGAATAAAGAGTTTCCACAAGAAGGAAGCTGTCAGCAGTGGGGAATGAGGATAGGGCCAAAGGGAATAAAGACTGAGAATTTGAGTTGAGAATTAGAATACCAATAAAAATATGGAGAGATCAATTTCATTAGAATGATGGGGAGTAGAAGAAATACTGTTAGGAGTTAGGGAGTGAGAAAGTGATTTAAATAGAACTGCATTAAGAGCTTGGGAAGTTACTAGGAGGTAGTAGATACGGCCTCTGGACTCAAGGGACCACTGGGCACGTTTCACCCAAAGTCACTAATCTGATGGCAGGGATTTTAGGCAGAGACGGAGGCAGGGAGAGGATATTATCTAAGGAGTAAATGAGCCTTTCAGTCTTTGCTAACTCATACTATTGGCTTTGTCTCTGATGAGGCAATTCTTCCGTTGCATTTTCAGTGGTCCATCACAAGCTACCAAAGCCCTCAAGGAGTTTTTGTAATTCTGCTTTCTCTTGTTATTAAGTTTACCTTTCTCATTCAGAAAAGTAAATGTGACCCTATACTATTCTTACAATAAGATTCTAAAGTTCCCTTTTCTTATATTCATTCATTCGTCCATTCTTTCTTTCAACAAATTTTTATAGAGTTCCCATGACATACTCTGTTCCAGAAATTCAAGATACAGTGGTGAAAAAGCTTTCTTCTTTTGCAGAGCTGTTACTATAGTGGATGGAAATATAGTAAGCATACGATATAAGATAGTTTCATAGGTAATAAGGTCTTGGGGCTGGGGAACTAGTTTAGTTCAGATGACAAAGAAAGCCTTCTGAAGGAAGTGATATTTGGTTTTATTCTTGGGTGACAGGAAGGAGTTAACAGTGAAGATCTCGGGTAGGACTGGGGATGGGAAACAAGTGCAAAGCTTGGCATGGTCAAGGAGCTGAAGGAAAGCTAGTGTAGCTGGAGCATAGTAAGCAAAATGAAGATAGATAGGAAATTTACTTCTGAGAGGTAAGTATGGCCAGGTCATGTTGAAACTGCAAGCCAAGGAGTCTGAACTTTAAGTGCAATAGGAAGCCACTGGAGGGTGTTTAGAAATGAAATGACTCGGTCTATTTATGTTTGTAAAAGATAATACTGGCCACATGGATTAGTGGAAGGGGTAGTGACAAAAGTAGAAGGCATTGGTGGGTTGTAAGCAGGAGGATGACATGATTGCTTGAATTGCCTAGTGGGGCATGGATTATGGTGGAGCTAGGAGACAAGAATAGAAGCAGGGAGGACATTATATTGTAGTAATCAGGGTAGTAAAGACAATGAGAATTTATACTGGCAAAGGCGCAACAGAGGTGAGGGAAGTGGGCCAATAGGAGATTTACTTTGGAGAAAGAGCCAACAGCACTGGCTGAAGGATTGGATGTCGGAAGTCAATAAGGAGCCTCGGGTGTTTCATTTTAGCAAATTGATTGGATGGTTGTATCTCAGGATACAACCCCATGACAAATGCTCTTATCGTGATCTTTGTACTGCCACTACCAAGAAGGGCCCATTGTTCCCAGAAAATCAACGAGGATCCTTTAAACTGAAGGCATAAGTGGGAAAAAGAGGTTTAAAATGAGTGATAGTCATATAGAGGTTTATTATATTATCTCAATATTTGTGAATATTTGAAAATATCTATGATAAAAAGTTTTTTTTACAAAATAGAATGACATAAAGTCTTCCTTTCAGCCAGTAAATACCAATTAGAGAAATAAGAGTTTTTTCCTGATTTTTGTAATAAAAACCCACTGAGCAGATGGCTTGAAGTACTAGATGAAAAAGTCCCTCCCTGGCCCACTGAGGTATTTTCAAGGGCAAACTGCAGCTGTGGTTTAACAGGTTCACACGCTGCACCCCAGCTCATGTCTGGAAGAGAGAAAATTAATAGCAGGGGAATTAAATGGCTACCAATTTGTGAGCACCCTGTCCTAATATGTTTATTGATTTGAGGTTCCTGTTTAGTGCTTGAGCTGTCGCTATTCATCAAAGTTTCCACATAAGGGCATAGATCATCTTGGAGAGGGGTGGGTAGCTGGACTGCCAGGACTGGAGTTGGAAATGTGGAGACTGTAGGTTCAAATCCACACTCCATGCCGATCCACCTGGAACCCTGAGTAGCAGTCTGTCTGCTGCTTTAGTGTCCCTGAAAAAAAAAATATCGATCACTAATTGCCTCATAGTATATTTACACAAAAGATGGATTTTTAAGTCACAAAATCAAGGGACAAAATGACATCCACTGCTAGCATTTAAAAAAAGACCACACACACAATAAAATGTTCTTCGATTGCTTTGTATCTGAAGGGAGATGTTAGGATGGGTGGATGAAGGCTGAGAGAATATATTGTCTCCTGAAAGACATTAACAATTCCTCAGGAGGGTCCAGAATGCTGTGTGCATTAGGATGAACAAGGAAATTTCCCAAGTCTTTCTTCTAATAAAACTGTTTGCTCTTGTGAAAGGTCTTGACAGTGAGGAGATACAGAAAATTATAACACTTAGAGGTAATTAGTGGAGAAATATCTCTAAATGAAAGATAGTGATTAAGAATGCAATCTAGGGCTTCCCTGGTGGTGCAGTGGTTGAGAGTCCACCTGCCGATGCAGGGTACATGGGTTCGTGCCCCGGTCCGGGAAGATCCCACATGCCGCGGAGCGGCTGGGCCGCTGAGCCTGCGCGTCCGGAGCCTGTGCTCCTCAACGAGGGAGACCACAACAGTGAGAGGCCTGCGTACCGCAAAAAAAAAAAAAAATATTAACACCATTTTTGAGAGGTTGAGGTTGTGATTAAAACGCTCCATCTAAGATGTGGGTGAGCACTGGAGAGTTATCACTGTCAGCTGCAAAGCTGTTTTATTTTGGTTTACTCCTAGTACACTAGATACACCTCATGAAGTTATGCAAAATTACGGCAATATCCTTCGTACCAAATTGGCCCGGTACATTAGACCTTGATAATTGAACCAGGTACATCTCCTATCCTTAGTGAACAAAGCTTGTTTGGGATAAAGTATTTGGCAATACCTATTAAGAATCTTAAAAAATGTTTTAATACTGGATCATTCTTTGATTCAAGTATTTAGACAGACACAGACAGAGATTTAAACATAAGGATAGTTAATGGAATATCGTCTACAGAAAAAAAAACTGGCAAATATTTCTTATAGACTTCTAATAGTGGATGACTTGTTGAACAAGTTATGGTTTGTACACACAATGGAAAAGTACACAGTCATTAAAAATGTACAGTGAGTACAATTAATGACGTGGGAAATTGTTCCTGTTATAATTATAGGTTTTTTTTAACATCTTTATTGGAGTATAATGGCTTTACAATGGTGTGTTAGTTTCTGCTGTATCACAAAGTGAATCAGCTATACATATACATATATCCCCATATCCCCTCCCTCTTGTGTCTCCCTCCCACCCTCCTTATCCCACCCCTCTAGGTGGTCACAAAGCACTGAGCTGATCTCCCTGTGCTATACAGCTGCTTCCCACTAGCTATCTATTTTACATTTGGTAGTGTATATATGTCCATGCCACTCTCTCACTTCATCCCAGCATACCCTTCCCTTTCCCTGTGTCCTCAAGTCCATTCTCTACGTCTGCGTCTTTATTCCTGTCCTGCCCCTAGGTTCTTCAAAACCTTTTTTTTTTTTTTAGATTCCATATATATGTGTTAGCATACGGTATTTGTTTTTCTCTTTCTGACTTACTTCACTCTGTATGACAGACTCTAGGTCCATCCACCTCACTACAAATAACTCAATTTTGTCTTTTTATGGCTGAGTAATTCCATTGTATATATGTGCTACATCTTCTTTATCCATTCATCTGTTGATGGATACTTAGGTTGCTTCCATGTCCTGGCTATTGTAAATAGTGCTGCAGTGAACATTGTGGTACATGACTCTTTTTGAATTATGGTTTTCTCCAGGTATATGTCCAGTAGTGGGATTGCTGGGTCGTATGGTAGTTCTATTTGTAGTTTCTTAAGGAACCTGCATACTGGTCTCCATAGTGGCTGTATCGATTTGCATTGCCACCAACAGTGCAAGAGGGTTCCCTTTTCTCCACACCCTCTCCAGCATTTATTCTTTGTAGACTTTTTGATGATGGCCATTCTGACCAGTGTGAGGTGATACCGCATTGTAATTTTGATTTGTGATTAGTGATGTTGAGCATCCTTTTGATGTGCTTGTTGACAGTCTGTATATCTTCTTTGGAGAAATGTCTATTTAGGTCTTCTGCCCATTTTTGGGTTGGGTTGTTTGTTTTTCTGATGTTGAGCTGCATGACCTGCTTGTATATTTGGGAGATTAATCCTTTGTCAGTTTCTTTGTTTGCAAATATTTTCTCCCATTCTGAGGGTTGTCTCTTCGTCTTGTTTATGGTTTCCTTTGCTGTGCAAGAGCTTTTAAGTTTCATTAGGTCCCATTTGTTTATTTTTTGTTTTTATTTCCCTTTCTCTAGGAGGTGGGTCAAAAAGGATGTTGCTGTGATTTATGTCATACAGTGTTCTGCCTGTGTTTTTCTCTAAGAGTTTTATAGTGTCTGGCCTTACATTTAGGTCTTTACTCCATTTTGAATTTATTTTTGTGTATGGTGTTAGGGAGTGTTCTAATTTCATTCTTTTACATGTAGCTGTCCACTTTTCCCAGCACCACTTGTTGAAGAGACTTGTCTTTTCTCCATTATATATTCTTGCCTCCTTTGTCATAGATTAGTTGACCATAGGTGCGTGGGTTTATCTCTGGGCTTTCTATCCTGTTCCACTGATCTATATTTCTGTTTTTGTGCCAGTACAATATTCTCTTGATTACTGTAGCTTTGTAGTATAGTTTGAAGGCAAGGAGTCTGATTCCTTCACCTCCTTTTTTTTCCTTCAAGACTGCGTTGGATATTCGGGGTCTTTTGTATCTCCATACAAATTTTAAGACTTTTTATTCTAGTTCTGTAAAAAATGCCATTGGTAATTTGATAGAGATTGCATTGAATCTGTAGATTGCTTTGGGTAGTATAATCATTTTCACAATATTGATTCTTCCAATCCGAGAACGTGGTATGTGTCTCCATCAGGTTATATCATCTTTAATTTCTTTCATCTATGTCTTATAGTTTCCTGAGTACAGGTCTTTTGTATCCTTAGGTAGGTTTATCCCTAGATATTTTATTCTTTTTGTTGCAATCATAAGTGGGAGTGTTTCCTTAATTTCTCTTTAAGATTTTTCATCATTAGTGTATAGGAATGCAAGAGATTTCTGTGCATTAATTTTGTATCTTGCTACTCTACCAAATTCATTGATTAGCTCTAGTAGTCCTCTGGTAGCTTCTTTAGGATTCTCTATGTATAGTCTCATGTCATCTGCAAACAGTGACAGCTTTACTTCTTCTTTTCCTATTTGGATTCCTTTTATTTCTTTTTCTTCTCTGATTGCCATGGCTAAAACTTCCAAAACTATGTAGAATAATAGTGGTGAGAGTGGGCAACCTTGTCTTATTCCTGATCTTAGTGAAAATGGTTTCAGTTTTTCACCATTGAGAACGATGTTGGCTGTGGTTTTGTCATATATGGCCTTTATAATGTAGAGGTAAATTCCCTCTATGCCTACTTTCTGGAGGGTTTTTATCATAAATGGGTGTTGAATTTTGTCAAAAGCTTTTTCTGCATCTATTGAGGTGATCATATGGTTTTTCTCCTTCAATTTGTTAATATGGTTTATCACATTGATTAAGTTGCATATATTGAAGAATCCTTGCATTCCTGGGATAAACCCCACCTGATCATGGTGTATGATCCTTTTAATGTGCTGTTGGATTCTGTTTGCTTGTATTTTGTTGAGGATTTTGGCATCTATGTTCATCAGTGATCATGGCCTATAGTTTTCTGTTTTTGTGCCATCGTTGTCTGGTTTTGGTATCAGGGTGATGGTGGCCTCGTAGAATGAGTTTGGGAGTGTCCTCCCTCTGGTATATTTTGGAAGAGTTTGAGAAGGATAGGTGTTAACTCTTCTGTAAATGTTTGATAGCATTCGCCTGTGAAGCCATCTGGTCCTGGGCTTTTGTTTATTGGAAGATTTTTAATCACAGTCTCAATTTCAGTGCTTG
Organism: Globicephala melas; assembly: GCF_963455315.2. Taxonomy (NCBI): domain Eukaryota; kingdom Metazoa; phylum Chordata; class Mammalia; order Artiodactyla; family Delphinidae; genus Globicephala; species Globicephala melas. The sequence continues at coordinate 47,710,884 of NC_083326.1, forward strand.
TGATTGGTCTGTTTATATTTTCTATTTCTTCCTGGTTCAGTCTCAGAAGCTTGTGATTTTCTAAGAATTTGTTCATTTCTTCCAGGTTGTCCATTTTATTGGCATATAGTTGCTTGTAGTAATCTCTTGTGATCCTTTTTATTTCTATGGTGTCAGTTGTTACTTCTCCTTTTTCATTTCTAATTCTGTTGATTTGAGCCTTCTCCCTTTTTTTCTTGATGAGTCTGGCTAATGGTTTATCAATTTTGTTTATCTTCTCAAAGAAATAGCTTTTCATTTTATTGATCTTTGCTATTGTTTTCTTCATTTCTTTTTCATTTATTTCTGATCTTATCTTTATGATTTCTTTCCTTCTGCTGACTTTGGGTTTTGTTTGTTCTTCTTTCTCTGATTGCTTTAGGTATAAGGTTAGGTTGTTTATTTGAGATGTTTCTTGTTTCTTGAGGTAGGATTGTGTTGCTCTAAACTTCCCTCTTAGAACTGCTTTTGCTGGATCCTATAGGTTTTGGGTCACTGTGTATTCATTGTCATTTGTTTCTAGGTATTTTTTTATTTCCTCTTTGATTTCCTCAGTGATCTCTTGGTTGTTTAGTAGTGTATTGTTTAGCCTCCATGTGTTTGTATTTTTTACAGTTTTTTTCCTGTAATTGATATGTAGTTTCATAGTATTGTGGTCAGAAAAGGTACTTGATATGATTTCAGTTTTCTTAAATTTACCAAGGCTTGATTTGTGACGCAGGATATGATCTATCCTGGAGAATGTTCCATGAGCACTTGAGAAGAAAGTGTATTCTGTTGTTTTTGGATGGAATGTCGTATAAATATCAGTTAAGTCCATCTTGTTTAATGTGTCATTTAAAGCTTGTGTTTCCTTATTTATTTTCATTTTGGATGATCTGTCCATTGGTGAAAGTGGGGTGTTAAATTCCCCTACTATGACCACCACTGTCAATTTCCCCTTTTATGGCTGTTAGCATTTGCCTTATGTATTGAGTTGCTCCTATGTTGGGAGCATAAATATTTACAATTGTTGCATCTTCTTCTTGGACTGATCCCTTGATCATTATGTAGTGTCCTTCTTTGTCTCTTGTAATAGTCTTTATTTTAAAGTCTATTCTGTCTGATATGAGAATTGCTACTCCAGCTTCCTTTTGATTTCCATTTGCATGGAATATCTTTTTCCATCCTCTAAATTTCAGTCCGTATGTGTCCCCCAGTCTGAAGTGGGTCTCTTGTAGACAGCATATATACAGGTCTTGTTTTTGTATCCATTCAGCCAGTCTGTGTCTTTTGGTTGGAGCATTTAATCCATTTACATTTAAGGTAATTATCAATATGTATGTTCCTATTACCATTTTCTTAATTGTTTGAGGTTTGTTATTGTAGGTCTTCTCCTTCTCTTGTGTTTCTAGCTTAGAGAAGTTCCTTTAACATTTGTATTAAAGTTGGTTTTGTGGTGCTGAATTCTCTTAATGTTGCTTGTCTGTAAAGGTTTTAATTTCTCCATTGAATCTGAATGAGATCCTTGCTGGATAGAGTAATCTTGGTTGTAGGTTTTTCCCTTTCATCACTTTAAATATGTCCTGCCACACCCTTCTGGCTTGCAGAGTTTCTGCTGAAAGATCAGCTCTTAACCTTATAGGGATTCTGTTGTATGTTATTTGTTGCTTTTCTTTTGCTGCTTTTAATATTTTTTCTTTTTGTTTAATTTTTGATAGTTTGATTAATATGTGTCTTCGCATGTTTCTCCTTGGATTTATCCTGTATGGGACTCTGTGTGCTTCCTGGACTTGATTGACTATTTCCTTTCCCATATTAGGGAAGTTTTCAAGTATAATCTCTTCAAATGATTTCTCAGTCCCTTTCTTTTGCTCTTCTTCTTCTGGGACCCCTATAATTCGAATGTTGGTATGTTTAATGTTATCCCAGAGGTCTCTGAGACTGTCCTCAATTCTTTTCATTCTTATTTCTTTCTTCTGCTCTGAGGTAGTTATTTCCACTCTTTTATCTTTCAGGTCACCTATCTGTTCTTCTGCCTCAGTTATTCTGCTATTGAATCCTTCTAGAGAATTTTTAACTTCATTTATTGTGTTGCTCATCATTGTTTGTTTGCACTTTAGTTCTTCTAGGTCCTTGTTAAATGTTTCTTGTATTTTCTCCATTCTATTTCCAAGATTTTAGATATCTTTACTGTCATTACTCTGAATTCTTTTTCAGGTAGACTGCCTATTTCCTCTTCATTTGTTTGGTCTGGTGGGTTTTTCCTTCCTCCTTCATCTGCTGTGTGTTTCTCTGTCTTCTCATTTTGCTTAACTTACTGTGTTTGGGGTCTCCTTTTCCCAGGCTGCAGGTTTGTATCTCCTGTTGTTTTTGGTATGCCCCCAGGGGGTAAGTTTGGTTCAGTGGGTTGTGTAGGCTTCCTGGTGGAGGGGACTGGTGCCTGTGTTCTGGTGGATGAGGTTAGATCTTGTCTTTCTGTTGCCAGGACACATCCGATGGTGTGTTTTGGTGTGTCTGTGAACTTATTATGATTTTTAGGCAGCCTCTCTGCTAATGGGAGGGGTCGTGTTCCTGTCTTGCTAGTTGTTTGGCATGGGGTGTCCAGCACTGGAGCTTGGTGGTCGTTGAGTGGAGCTGGTTCTTAGCATTGAGATGGAGGATTCTGGGAGAGCTCTTGCCGATTGATATTATGAGGGGCCGGGGGGGGGTTGGGTCTCTGGTGGACCAATGTCCTGAACTTGGCTCTCCCACCTCAGAGGCTCAGGCCTGACACCCAGCCAGAGTACCAAAACCCTGTCAGCAACACGACTCAGAAGAAAAGGGAGAAGAAACAAAAGAAAGAAAGAAATATAAAATAAAATGATTAAAATAAAATATTAAAAATATTATTAAAATTAAAAAGTAATTAAAAAAAACAGGGCACAACCAAACCAGTAAACAAATCCACCAATGATAACTAGTGCTAAAAACTATACTAAAAAAAACGGACAGGGCTTCCCTGGTGGTGCAGTGGCTGAGAGTCCGCCTGCCGATGCAAGGGACATGGGTTCGTGCCCCGGTCTGGGAAGATCCCACATGCCGTGGAGCGGCTGGGCCTGTGAGCCATGGCCGCTGAGCCTGCGTGTCCGGAGCCTGTACTCTGCAACAGGAGGGGCCACAACAGTGAGAGGCCCACGTACCGCAAAAAAAAAACAAAAAAAAAAAACGGACAGACAGAACCATGGGACAAATGGTAAAAGCAAACCTATACAGAGAAAATCACAGAAAGAAGCATGCACATACACACAAAAGGAGAAAAAGGAAAAAATATATATATATAAAAGGAAGAGAGCAACCAAATCAATATATAAATCTACCAATGATAATAAGCTCTAAATACTAAACTAAGATAAACATAAAACTATAAACAAATTAGACGCAGAAAGCAAACCCCAAATCTGCGGTTGCTCCCAAAGTCCACCACCTCAGTTTTAGGATGATTCGTTGTCTATTCATGTGTTCCACAGATGCAGGGTACATCAAGTTGATTGTGGAGATTTAATCCGCTGCTTCTAAGGCTGCTGGGAGAGCTTTCCCTTTCTTTTCTTTGTTCTCACAGCTCCCAGGGGCTCAGCTTTGAATTTGGCCCTGCCTTTGCATGTAGATCGCCCTCTGGTGTCTGTTCTTCACCCAGACAGGATGGGGTTAAAGGAGTGGCTGATTCGGGGGCTCTGGCTCACTCAGGCCAGGGGGCGGGAGGAGTACAGAATGCAGAGTGAGCCTGTGGTGTCAGAGGCCAGCGTGACGTTGCAACAGCCTGAGGCACGCCATGTGTTCTCCCAGGGAAGCTGTCCCTGGGTCATGGGACCCTGGCAGTGGCGGGCTGCACAGGCTCCCAGGAGGGGAGGTGTGGATAGTGACCTGTGCTTGCACACAGGCTTCTTGGTGGCCGCAGCAGCAGCCTTAGCCATTTCGTGCCCGTCTCTGGTGTCTGCGTTGATAGCTGCGGCTCGCACCCGTCTCTGGAGCTAGTTTAGGCAGTGTCCTGAATCCCCTCTCCTCGCGCACCCTGAAACAGTGGTCTCTTGACTCTTAGGCAGTTGCAAACATTTTCCAGGACTCCTTCCCGGCTAGCTCTGGCACACTAGCCTGCTTCAGTCTGTGTTCACGCAGCCAACCCCAGTCCTCTCCCTGGGATCCGACCGAAGCCCGAGCCTCAGCTCCCAGCCCCGCCCACCCCGGCGGGTGAGCAGACAAGCCTCTTGGGCTGGTGAGTGCCTGTTGGCACCGATCCTCTGTGCGGGAATCTCTCTGCTTTGCCCTCCACACCCCTGTTGCTGCACTCTCCTCCGTGGTTCTAAAGCTTTCCCCCCGCCACCCCCGTCTCCACCAGTGAAGGGGCTCCTAGTGTGTGGAAACCTTTCCTTCTTCACAGTTCCCTCCCAGAGGTGCAGGTTCTGTCCCTATTCTTTTGTCTCTGTTTTTTCTTTTCTCTTTTGCCCTACCCAGGTACGTGGGGAGTTTCTTGCCTTTTGGGAAGTCTGATGTCTTCTGCCAGCGTTCAGTAGGTGTTCTGTAGGAGTTGTTCCACATGTAGATGTATTTTTGATGTATTTGTGGGGAGGAAGGTGATCTCCACGTCTTACTCCTCCGCCATCTTGAAGGTCCTCTATAATTATAGTATTAAGTAATAAAAGAAAGTTCTGAAATTGTGCATACATATAAATATATTACTCAAATATGTAAAAAGAGGATATATGTTTATAATACATATATATATAGATAATATGCCTATGTCTATAATGTATACAATATATGTCTATTTTATATATATTCACAGAATACATGTGTGTTTATATACACATATATATATAAATGTGTGTGTTTCTGTATATATCCATATATATATATCTACAGAAAAAAAATTTGAAGAAAATATGCCAAAGAGTTCTTGTGGTATATGGATGGTGAAATATAGGTGGACTTTTCTTCATGTTCCAAATTTTTAAAAATGAGCATGTTTTATTTTACAATAAAATTATGATTAATTTTTAAAACACTATTGACACCATCATAAAAAACAATATTGTAAAGTAAAACGTTGGATGCAACTACCCCAGACTTGCACCTTTGTCATGTGAGCAATTGTCTATGTAGCTATATGTGTTTCTTTTTAATGTCAAAATTTTGCAAGACAGATTGGCGCCTCATCTCTGCAAAGTCAGTTCCACTTGCTTGAGGAGAATATTCCTTGTTTATGCTGCAGGCAAAACAACTAGTGTTTTTTTTTTTAAACCTCAGGTCTATTGTGAAAATGAGCCATCTGTGGCAGCTGTGGTGTTTTTTCCAACCTAATAGCACCTTTCATACTGAACTCTTGGGCTTTTCCAGGCGCTACTGACAGCTGCGGAATGATTATGTACATTTTTTATATAAATTGGTATAAGGTGGCATACTGAGAAATCTTGCATATGCATGTAGTGTGGGGAATGAAAAATGACAATAAAGTAAACCTTGTGGTTTGGTTTGTAGAGTCCACATGGAAGACCGTCTAGCTGAATAATGCTTGGTTGTGGTAACATGGCCTCATGACATAATTTCATCACTTCAGAAGCGGGAGGAAAGTCTTCCCCATCAATATTTTCCGGAAACATGTTAGAGTGTGGGGCACATAGTAGGTACATTTATTTTGATAAATGAAAGAATGTTCAGTTTAGGTAATTTTGTCCTTCAGGTGACTGGGGACGCACCTTTCCACTTGGCTTCGGTGAGGAGCAATGAAGAAGCACCTGATCAAGAGAAGGAGGCAGGGCACACAGCATCCTGAAAATCTGGGGAAAGGCACATGGTGACACCCTAGATATTTTGAGCAACCCAAGGATTATCAGTTCCTCCCACCTATGAAAGCAAACTTTTGCCATCATTGGTGTTATTTTATTAATATCACATCCTCACGGTTTCTCTGATTAGACTTGGTTCTTCTAAAAGTTATGAGGGGAGATTTGCCACAGGCTTCTAAATATAGCAGGAAAGAAACATAGAGCAAATTTTGAGGCAAAGCAGGTTCTAGGCAGTCCTCCATGAACAGCCCAGGAGTTCCCCTGGTAGAGTCATTTTCCCGATGCTATATTTCCTGCTTCCTTGCATCCTTCGAGTTTTGAATTTTGGCAGCCTTCCATTTGGTGGAAGAAAGCTGGAAGTAACTCTTGCTCATTTTCCTTGGCTTTTCAGTGTCACTCTGTATATCACCTAGCAGTTGAAATCATGGATCATGTGGATGCCCCCAACCTCCACCTCTGGGACAGCTGGAGAAATACATAAGGTGGCCTAAAGCTGAAACCCAGGGTTCCTCAGCTAGCTCGGCACTTCCACTTAATAGTGAAATATATCTTTGACAGTCCACAAAAGTATCCCTTCTGGGCCTTCTTTGTCTAAACTTAATATTTCCTGTATTAAGTCTTACAACAATCATCACAAGGAAGGTTGAATGCTAAAGAATTCAGAATCAATTAAGACTCCACCAGGAAATCAAAACCTTCTGTTAAGCTGTAAAATGCTGTGGGATGAATTGGTGTCACCTGATAATATTGCACCAGAGATGTATTGTAAAGCCTGATACTCAAGGCCAAGTGTCTCTACGAAAGCTACAGTCCCCTCACCACATCAAGTTTATCAGTGCCAGAAGAAGAGAATAATGAGTGATTATACAGCACCTTAAATGATGGTTCTTTCTCACTAATATTGATAGTAAAGATTCTTCATTCTTGTGCCCACTTTCACTACTCTTTAGAAAAAGATTTTGCAGCAACAATAAGAAGGCAGGGCTATTGCGTGGTCAGTTATGAGTGTCTAATAGTGGAGTTCTTTTCTTTTTTAAGAGTAATTCCAAGATTAGTCGCTACAGATTAAAGTAACTACAGGATCTCAGACAGTGAAGATAGGGGAGCTCACAGTGGCTAAACACAAGATCAAAGACTTGATGGGCACTCACAATACCTAGGTCCCAGGTAACAAGAAAACATTTACCTTTAAATCAGTAGGTGAGCAGAACGAAGAAATTTTCACAGAAAAATAAAAATTTGCCATCAGTTCCTAATAATCCATAAAAGTTATGCTAAAATGACAGACACCCAGTTTACATGTATTTAGTTCCCCATCTAGAAAGTTCCAGAAGACCAAATTGAGAGGCAGTGATGAAGAAGGGAACACAATTCTTAGTATTCCCAGATTTAGGAATTCTGATACACGAGCAGATAACATCATGGGAAAATAAAATGTACTTTTATTTCAAAAAGGATAGGCAACACTTCTTCCTTCAAGAATTGTTAATCGTTGCTTTTGTGTTATTTTACGTGAGGTTTGGAGATAGGACTTCCAGGTCCCTTTCACATACCAGACTGAAGAATATGAGACATGTATTAACAGCTCAGAGGCTGTGATTGCTAAATGCTCCTCCACGTTCCCTGTGCTGAGGCCATTGTTAACCTGGCTTCACTATTTGGAGTGGGGTGGAGGGGGTGATTTCCTTTTAATGGACCAGACTTCGTTTTTATTCCCACTTCTGGGAAGGACCATTTGGCTCACATGAAACTTTGCTGGGCTCTGTTAATGGGGCAGGCATGTAGTTTGGGGCTGGTAGGTAATTTTAGTAGTATAGAGGTGGTTAATTCCATTGCCAGGGATGTTGAACTCTCTACACGGTCAGTTTGCTGTGTGCTCACTCGGTGTATATACACAGAGCACACTGCAGAAATACGTACCTACTCTCAACACAGCATGCAAGCTGTTAGCAATCTTCTTTACATTACCTGAGGCCCACTCCATCACCCGTTTCACTTAATATGATAGATTGCAGGACGTAATATAGAAAAATGTAGTGTGTGTGGCATATAAACTCACAGTGCATATCGGATTTAATATAAAATGCACAGAAGCCACTCTGTAATACATAGTCAAAAAGGCTGCAAGCTGCTGTATTGATGCCGTGCCCAGTTCAGGAAAATAAGGCAGGTTTCCATTGCCAGAAAAGAGCATAGTATTCAATTTCTCATCCAGTATAGAGTATAAATAAAACATGGTGCACGTTAATACCAAACTGCATGAAATGATTTCCCTTAGTACATAAACTTATAGCACCCCAGTCTTTGCTTCAAGTTGAATTTTCCCAGTTCTCTCAGATGGCAATAGGGAATTATATGACCTTCTACAGCAAGAACTTCCCACTTAACAGATTCTAGGGCTCCGCTGGGCCTCACGCTAATGGACAGCCATTAACCATCTTGGAGCTCCCTAGAATTCCCTGGAGCTTTGCAAGCTGAGTTCCTGGATCTCTCCGGAGTTAGTAGTTGACAGGCAGCTGTCAGTCAACTGGAACTTTCTTAAAGCTATACCCCGTAGCAAATAAAAGGGCTCAGTGTTTATAATGAGGAAAGATTATTGTGCCAACACTAATACATTTTAATAAAAACATTAACCCAGTAGATGTAGTCTTTAGGTCTAGTCCTCCACATATAAATGCATATGTAGTATGCATTTCCTCTTATTTATGGAGTGTTATTGATTAATTTTGCTTTGCAGTTCTTGAAGACAGTCCATTCTGCTTCTGTAACTGTACTTTGAAATGGGTAGCTCTTAGCTATAGAAGTCCCCAATTTCTGTGAAAGTGTCTGTCAAAATTAGACAACCAAAGAAAATATATTCTAAAGCAAATTTTAAGATACATTAATATTACTGCTTTCATAGGGTTGTGTCTAAAGGAACACAAGAGCACTAATGCCAGAAACTTTTGAGATTAATTTTATCTTTGTTCTTCCTTTAGTGTCTTGGGTAATTTACTAAATTGCTGTTTCTTCATTCTCCCTGTAGTAAGTGTGGTTGGTAAATTTTTGTCTAGTCTACATGGTCCATTGGTTCAAGTTTGGCTACTTAAAAGTGAGAAAGCAGAGGTTTGTTCGGGAGGAAAACATCAGTGCTTTCCTTAGGGCTTATGCATAGATGTAAATCAATCATTCAAGGCTGTGAAACCATGGTTAAGCAGGAATTTTCAGTGGCTACTGCTATCACTCTTTAGGTGATTAGAATACAATGCCTTTCACCTTTCATAGCACAAATTTTGTCATTCCTGACTCTCAAATACAGGAAATAGATATCATAAGAACTGTCTTCTCAAATCTGGGACTTTCACTGACAGAACAGATAAAAGACATAAATGAGTACTGAGATCCTGATCATTATGCTGACTTGTTGCTGATAACACCAGACAACAGATCTGCTTAATTAAAGTCATGGCCTTTTTATGGTCAATTCTTAAATTGTAAATGTCTCTCTCTTCTTTAGAATCTGAAGTAATTTTAGACTGAGAGAATGTTGTAAGACCAGAGCAAAGAATTCATGACTATCCTTCAAATTACATTAACTTTTTTACTATATTTATTTTATGATTCTCTCTCTATATATTATTATTGCTATCATTAAGTACATACAGATTTTTTTAATTCATTTGAGAGTAAGTTGCAAACATAAAGGGCCTTCACTCCTAAATAGTTTTATGTGCATGAAGAACACTTCTTACATTACAGTAAAAATATCAAAATCAAGAAATTAACATTGACAAAATGCTATTATCTAATCTATAGACCTTATTCAAAATTTTCCAATTGTCCTAATAAAATATCTTTACAGGAAAAGAGAGAAAAAATTCTGGTCCAGGATCCAATCTAGGATCAGACATTGCATTTAGTTATCATGTCTCTTTAGCCTCTTTTAATCTAGAACAGTTCCTTACTCTTCCTTCATCTTTTATGACTTTGCCACTTTTGTAGAATGTCCCTCAATCTGGGTTTTTCCAGTGTTTCTCCATCATTAGCCAAACATCTCTTTTTAAAATTTATTAATTTTATTTATTAATTTTTGGCTGTGTTGGGTCTTCATTGCTACTCGCGGGGTTACTCTAGTTAGTTGCGGCGAGCTGGGGCTACTCTTTGTTGCAGTGCACGGGCTTCTCACTGCAGTGGCTTCTCTTATGGATCATGGACTCTAGGTGCGTGGGCTTGTAGTAGTTGCAGCACGTGGGCTCAGTAGTTGTGGCTCGCGGGCTCTAGAGCGCAGTCTCAGCAGTTGTAGCGCACGGGGCTTAGTTGCTCTGCGGCATGTGAGATCTTCCCAGACCAGGGATCGGACCCGTGTCCCCTGCATTGGCAGGTGGATTCTCAACCACTGCGCCACCAGGGAAGCCCAGCCAAATATCTCTTAGGTGAATTTTTCAAAGGAAAAGTTTGGAGGACGTTTCCATTTTTCTTAGAGATGTGATATTGTCAGGGTCTAGTGTGGAAAGAGCATGAACAGTACAAATCACACTATAAGATAGAAATAGGGTCACCCACAGAATTATCTTCATAACTGGGTCTAAGATAGTTCCTGTCATTTATTCCCCCCACCTTCAAAACACTACCTTGAATCTAGTATTCTGTTAAGACAACAGGCAAAAAAGAGACAGCTCCTGAGCATTGGTACCTTGAGTTTAGGATTTGGTATGGAAATGAATAACTCACAAATGAGGGCCATGCATACGCGCTTTTGGTTTCTTGCATCACCTTTCATTGTCTTAAGACTGAAAAGTTAATAACCCAATGTGTAGTCATGCTATTATCAGTTTACATTGTAGTAAAGCCCATTCAAATGATGATTACATATGTTAATGAGAATCGTTGTAATGCACTATACAGTACATTACCTTCAATAAATATAATTGTTTATGCACTTTAATGAGGGTATATAATGCCCCAAAACTAATGGTATTGACTGAATTGTGATTTATTGTTCTAAAACTTTGCCCTTAGGAAAGGAAATCTTATAAAACCTTTTATGTTTACCTTTCTTTAGCCCCCTAAAAGCTGCCACTCATCTCTCCCTCCCCCTGTTACAAGAAGAAAATAGCTCCAAGATGCTTCTACAACATTCCCTGTCAATGCGTCTCTCAACCTGAAGAAGCAGGAGGTGGGTTCTTTTAAAACGTTTAATGAAGATCATTATGTTTACCCCTTAGTAAGGTTTAATGCATTATCTGGCAGCAAAACTGATGCCACGTCAGAATTTTGGCTTCAGATCAAATAACAAGGAATAGAAACATTGTTTGTTAAACTACACACTAGGAATAGAAAAGAAAGCCAGGGATAGCATTTGGCTCAGAGTCCTGCATCAGGCCAGGGAAGAGACCATGATTAAATTGTCTCTGTGCAGACCTCCAGCTGGGGACAAAGAGAGAGTGGGTGGAACCCACACAGTTAATTCTAATCCCAAGTTTCTTTCCCCTTTTCCTTTCTATAAGGAAAAATTTAGTCTCGTCTTGACAATGAAGCTAACAAAATCCTCATATCTGATAAATAAAAAATAAAACATAGTTATTGTGCATGATGGATACTTTGTTTTTCAAATTAATATAGATACTAAAAATAAGGACTAAAGTCTCCAAATGGGCTTTGTATTGCCTTACATTTTGGCTTTAGTATTCATGTTTCTAAGTAGACAGACATCATGTAGCTAATGTCTTCAGCAAAGATTTCTTTAATCAGAATTCTAGGAATTACTGATTAATATGTACAAACACTAAAGCCACTGCTTTTACGCTGAATCTGAACCAAACTCACTTATGCCAGTCATAACCAGAATTCCTTTTTTCTCCACCCAAGGAATAGAATATCATTTGGAGCATTATCTGGTCTCTGGCTTTAGTGTGCATATTACCTAGCTAATTTCCAGCTTATCTACTATCTGGTTCTTACATCTGCACAGTAATTGGGGTGTGACCCATCACTCTCTGTTATCACATCCTTCAGCCCAGGGATGACACAGACTTCCTGGTGAAAAGTAGGGCTTCAGGAGGAACTTTCCCCTAATCACTGGAAATGGAGTTTTGTCACCTTTGGAGGTAAATTTGCATGTGAGGTCTCCTGGTTTTTTTCTATCTCCACAGCATACTATCTGAAAGGACTTTTAGGAGTCTTTATGAATAAATAAAACTGTGCAACTTAAAGACGAAGATTAATTCATGTAGATACTTTTAATGCCCAGTAGAAATGACAACAGGGGATCTGTACTGACATCTTAAAAGGATTTGTTGAACAACAGCAGTTTCTTAAAACAGATTCCCAGGATGGAAGGTAATCACTGGAGAAACTTTCCAAGGTTTACAATGGTGTTCCAAGTAGTTTGAAAGTCAGTAGTTTAAAAAAAAAGAAAAATTGACATTGAGATGCAATTTGTGGTAAGATCTAATTAATTTTTTTGCTCCTAAGAATAATTTATTATTTACACTTCTTATTATATATGTATTTTAGCTTCATTAGTCTGCAATACTGGAAAAAATTATACCTTCAAGTCCTATTTATCAAATTAATGGTGCAATTTCCTAGTGACACATTCTAACATTCATTAAACCGAGTACAGTAAAAATGCATTTAAATTAGATTAGTGTGATGTAATAAAGATTCCAGTGTAGGGGGTGATATTCTAGCTGAAGAGAAACACCCAGATTGAGTTGAAAGCAACTTGGAGATAATGCTTCAAAACCTATTTTGGCACTGGCTAAGTAAAAGAATAAGCGATGATGACTCTCTCCTCTAACTGCCTCTGCTTAGCTTTTGTTATGCTTTACCATGACAAGGGAAAAAAGACTCAAAGATGTAACTCGATCACCCAGCAGAATGCTCAAGCTTTGTTCAGCCAAAGGCTATGGCAGTAAACTTGTCCAAAGCTTCTGTATTGTGACAGATCTGCTCATGATACAAATAAATACTGTATCCACCGTCACCATTAATTAGCTTATATTTGAGGATGAAAAGCACCATATACCCACCAAATATTACATTACCATACATACTTCCTCGCTTGCAACGATTAAGAAGGGGTTGTAACTTGTACTATTTTCCAAGGTGAGCACGTTACATTTCCATGTTTAATGTGTTGAGGCCCACATATGAAGATGTTCTCTCTTAAATACACATAATAGAAACACTTAGGTAATACTATGAAAAATGTGTGTTGTTACATCAATATGCCTGTGCTACTATGCTGCAAGACCTAGGAGACTCTGAAATGGCCATTGTCCTGAGTTTAACACAGCACATAATACAAATTAGTGCTTCATAAATACTTTCAAGACAATGGGAATTCTTGGAGATTAAGTGAGATAATGTATGTGAAAGCAGTTGGTATATAAAAGACATTTACAATGTCAGCTAACTCAGAATCTGAATCCATAAGCCTAGAAGGCTTTGTGCAGAAATCCTGGCACAACTATCAAGATAGAGACAAGGGTGGTGCTGCTCTCTAAAATACATGCAGTAAGTTTTGTTGTTTGTTTGTTGTAGGCAGTTCTTACTGATAGACATATTATTGGTAGTTAGGAGAAAGCAATGAGGGGTACAAACTGGGCAGTACGTGGTGGTCTGCATGACCCCAGCTGCCCGCTTACAGAGGTAGGGGTAAGGGAAAGAGTTGTTGGAGCACGCTGGCCAGGAATGGGCTTCCCTGAACCTTTGTGATGGGGTGAAGGAGGGAGAAATTGAGCAGAAAACAGACTGCAATCCTCTTCTGGCCTAGCCCAATACCAGATATCCAGCCATCTTCATGTGTATTTACCCACGCCAAAAAGAAGGAACTATGAGGAGGTCTCAGGAGAGAAATGAAAGTTAAAGAAATAAGGGGTGCTATGGAACTGACATAAAATGGAGATTTCCAGTTTTAGGGCATGTACCTGGGTCAGGAGACCAAGAAAAGCATAGATTTCAGAAGGCAGAAAAAAAGCAAACAATAGTGTTGGAACAAATTGAATCATGGCCAATAATCAGTCTGCAAAATACTTAGAAATGTGATGGGTTGGCAACTCCCTGGGGAATTTGGCAGTGTGAACAACCAATTTGAATAATTGACAGAGAAATATTTCTGGTCAACCAGGGTTATACAGATTGTCCATTCACAGCTGTCACATCATTCAATGAATTGACAGTCTGTCACTTAACTCTGCTTCCAGAGGGTCCAGGGCACCCTGACTCTGGTGGCAGGATTCAGTGATAGGATGAGATTAGTCTGCAGTCACTACATGCCTCTGGTTCCTGGACTTAAACTAACATTTTAAAGAGAAGTTGAAGATAAAAATTCTGTTTTGGTTCAATTTTGTATCTCTTTTTGAAAAAAATATTTTATAAATTACCAGACTAAAATGGATTTTTTTAAGGTATACAGTTTTATGAATTTTAATACATGTATAGATTCATGCCACCACCCCTATGATCAGGATACAGAATAGTTCCTGGTTCCCCCATAACTCCTTTGCTATTTCTTTATAGTCACCCCTTCCCTCACCCCACTCTCTAGCAACCACTGATATAATCTCCATGCCTACAGTTTTATCTTATTGAAAATGCCATATAAATATAATCACACACTACAGAACATTTGAAACTGACTTCTGTAGAATAATGCTTTGAGATTCATCCAAGTTACTACATCTATCAAAAGTTTGTTCTTCTTCATTGCTGAGTAGTATTCTATTATGTGGGTATACCACAGCTTATCTATTCAACCATTGAAGGACATTGGGTTGGCTCCAGATTTGGGCAATTATGAAAACAGCTACTATAAACATTCAAGAACAAGTAGTCTTAAGAACATACATGTTCATTTTTCTAGGGTAAATATCCAGAAATGGAACGCTGGATAACAGGTTAAGAGCATGTTTAAACTGCCAAACCATTTCCACAGTGACTATATCATTTTGCACTCCCAGCAGCAGTGGAGGAAAACTCTGTTGCACCAGGTCACTATTTTTAATGTTAGCCATTCTGATAAGTGTGCAGATGTATCTCATCATGGCTTTGTTTTCATTTCCCTAGTGACTAATGAGAAACATTTTTTTCATGTGCTTTTTTGCCATCCTTATAGTCTCATAAGTAAAGGCTCTGTTCAAGTCTTTTGCTTATTTTTTAGTGTTTTTTTTTTCTTATTTGTTGTTTTGAGAGTTCTTTATAGATTCTGTGTATAAAGTGCTTTGTCAGGTCTGTGATTCACAAGTATTTTCTCCCAGTCTGTAGCATGCTATTTCATTCTGTTAACATTGATATTCACAGATCAAAAGTTTTTAAATTAATGAATTTTTTCCTATGGATTGTGTCATGTCAAAGATCTCTTTGCATGACCCAAATCAGGAAGATTTTCTTCTGGAAATTTACAGTTTATGTTTTACATTTAGGTCTGTGATCCATTTTAAAGTAATTCTTGAATAAGATGTGAAGTTTAAGTTGAGGTTTATTTTTTGCATATGGATGTGCAATTACTGGTCATTACTAGTCATTACGACTGCGTTAGTGGGTTGTTTTGGGTCTGGTTCACGAGAGAACGGAGAAAAGAGAAGAGAGAAAAAAACAACCACGAAAAAACCAGAGGATTTCTACACTCTCTCTGAGCATTGGGAGTTTCCTTTTTCACTCTTCCAACCAGAGCTAGAGAGTTTCTCCTCAACCTCACTGTTTGCTCCTGACATTCACTCCTGGTTTAAACTACATTTAGTTCAGGCTGAGGGATACTGGAGAGGAATAGATGGCTCAGTACAGCTGGTTCAGTGGTACTTCAAATCTGGTGTTCTTCTCTGATGAGCCTGCTGCTGTTTACTCCTCAGGGACCTCAGATGTAAGCTCCACGCATTCAGTTCCGGTTTTATAGTTGTATTCAGTGGGAGAGATGGACTGAGTGTGCTCATTCCATCTTACCTGGAATTTACTCATCTTTCTTTTATTGCTTCTCTCTAGTACATTTATATCTTCCTCTCCCACTCCCTTTCTTATCACCACCTCAAAACTTGTCATTAAAATTCAGGTTGGGTTGTTCTAATTATTTCATTTGTCTGATAGGTTGATATTTTCTCATAAAAGATTAGGTCTTTTGAGCCATTATTTTATTCATGGTCTCTGACCATTTGTAAAATAATGCCTAAGCATTATTTTAGATTTGCAAGCCTTGCAGCAAATGTTAGCCTTTAGTGAACAGAATAAGGACGTTTGATAGGTAAACAGCAGTCAGCTTGTGAGCATGGGGCACTTAAATCTGTAGCAAACCATTTCCTGCAACTTTCATCAAAATCAGGATGCAGTCAGAGTCTAAGGCCTGGATGTACTAACATTCCACTGAGCATTAACTTTTATGGAAAAATTGTATTCATTTCTTTGCACTTTGATATTTTCCTCTTTGTGTCAACTCAAACACATTTCACTGTTTGAAGGAAAGATTGTTCCATATGGAAGGGTCCTATGGTAACCCTCTTGCCCTCCTTGCTCTGACAGGCAGTTTGCTTTCAGGTTGCCATAAGAAAGTGAGAGCTTGGCATGGCTTCCAAAACCTGAGCTCAGATTCATTTACTTCTGTCACTCTTACCCCCCTGCTCATGACCATTGATGTTGTATCTCCCTACTGTGTATTTTGCTCAGATTTATACACTCAACAGTCATTAGTGACTGATTTGTAGCATAGACGATAAAAGTTTAATAAAAAGGGAGTGAGGACTCAGCTCTGTGATTTAGCCTTTATTTTTCTTTTGTTTAAAACCAAAAGCTTTTTTTAAAAAAATGTAAGAGAAAACAGTGGTTGATCTTGGGTTGCTGAAAAATATGATTTCCTACTTCTGTTTTTATCAAGCTCTAAGATCCAATATTCATCTTTCTGTTGTGGACCTGATTAGTCTGAACATGCCATTAGAGGACACTAATAAATAGGAGACAAAGACACTCAAAGTAAGACTAAGAGTTGGTAACTTCAGGGCAGTTCACAAAAGGGAAGTGAGAACACTAGTACCCTGATTATAGAGAGGGGAATGCTTGGGTGCAAGAGACTCCCCCAGTTAAAATGAAGAAGTTAGTTTTTGGCCCAGCACTGAAATATATTCCTTCCATGCTAACAGCATTGACATTCTTTCTTTATCTGTTGACCCATTCCTACTAGGATCTAAAGTGAAAAGGGAATTAAAGCTGTTTTTTCTCCAGCACAGCCTGCCCTGTACTCAGGACAATAGTGTAATAAAGACTTGGCAAAGTTCTTTGGAAATCACAAAGGTCATTTAACTAGGCTGAGTTTAAATTGAACGTTCAAAATACATAAAAATTTACTATTGTAACTATTCTAATGAGGCTTGATTTCTCCCTATGGTTCTGGAGAAGAATGTTCTGGCAGTTTTGCCCCAGTGAAATGTCAAAGCAAGTGCCTAAAATAACTAACATATTAACTTTTGACATTTTAAGATGGCTTTGCTCTGATCTTAGATAAATGACTACATATCTCTATGTTTTAATTCCCTCACCTAAATATGTCTGATGCTGCTCATGTGCCCCACATGACTGTTAGAGAGAAAAGTACCTAAATGATCCTAAAGTACTTTGTAAGGGCAAAGTGCTAGAAAATACCAATTAATGGAAACGTATATTTCCACCTGCAGAAAAAAAAATATAGCTGTAAGAGATGAAGGAACATAACACTCCTAGAAAAGATAGGAGTAGAATTCTAAAATATTCATAGCCTAAACTAAAATTTTTTCCCTGAGAAAAAGAAAAAGAAAATTTAAAACTAGCTATTTCCAGTTTTTGCTTAGGAGGTAGAGAGTTCGAAAGGGCATCACCCATGCTCTTAAAAACAAAAACATCACAAAAATCCTGGACAGACTTCAAGTTCACAACTTTTTGGAAGCCATCAAGGAGCTGAAGTCACGTGGAAAAACACTAGCCCCAAACCCAGGGAGGTACAGGTTTCCTTTAGGGAAAGACAGGAACTGAGTACTTCACCTGAGGAAGACTCAGCCAGACACTAGTAGGAAGATTTCATCAGGAATTGTTAATGAATTGGTAGAGACTGAGTGTGGTTGGTGAGAGACTGTGCAGCTCGTTGGAATCACAGATATAGGGACAGTTTGCACCAACTTTTAGGCTCTTCTCTATGGGCCTCCCTGGGCATTCACAAAAAAAGATTTCAGGCAGTCCCCAAACCATCCCTTGTGCAAGTCTGAGGGAGAGAGCAGCAGCCACTGGAGAGGGGCACAGAAGCCTGCCCATACCCTCTTGCTCACCTCTATTATGAAACAAAAGGCTTACACTGCTGGGGGAAACACAAAAACACTGTCACCCTTAGAACACAGGAAAAAACCCATTGTAGTCAAAGGAGATAAACAGAAAATTACACTCTTCCCCTGTAAGAGGGACAGGATTATGTGCCGGGACAGAAATAGTGTTGGGGGCAGGAGAGGAGCACTGAGAAAGTCATATTCCCTGCCCACAGCCCCTAGCCCAAAGCCCAGGGAATCAGTGCCTACCTAAGACTGCAGCTTAATTATCACAACGGGGAAGCCCTGCCTTACCCCCCACCATCAGGTTAACAACCTTTAAGTACCAGTCACAGTGGAGTACCCCTGGGATAGCTGCAAGATCATGGAAAGAGAGCCTCTCTGAAGCACAGCACAAAGAAAAGACCCAAAGCTGAGGATAGAGTAGAAAGTCAGAAAATCTCTGAGAAACCAGTCCCCACCCTAAATTCAAAGTTACCATTAGAGGAATGTGAAGACTATTACACTGAGGGTGATCAAAGCAACACCAAAGTCCCAAACCATCTCAATTCCTAACTAGATTGACTCAAACTGCCACACACAAAGCCTCACAGAAGAAAAAGTGTGCCCGTCTCTAGCAGGAATAAAACCCCTCCAAGCTATTTATTTCACTTCACTTCAGTCTTTACTGCTCTACACAAGATATCAAGCTTTTAACAAAACTTATGAAAATCCTTGCATATGAAAAAGTGAGGGGGGAAAACACATTACAAAGACACAAAGAAATGGACAGAACATGGTTCAGATATGATATAAAGGCTGAAGCTATAATAAGACAGGGAATTTAAAATAACTATGATTAACATGTTAAAGGCTATAATGAAAAAAGTGGCCAAAATGAAAAGATCAAGAGAATTTCAGCAGATGGGTGGAAACTATAAGAGTCAAATAGAAACACTAGAAATAAAAAACACAGTGACAGAGATAAAGAATTCCTTCAATGGGCTCATTAGGAAACTCATGTAGCCAAGGAAAGAATCAGTGAACTTCAGGATAAAGCAATAGAGATGATCCAAAATGAAAGACAAAAAACAAAAAGAGAATTTTCCAAAATTGATTTGGCAGAAAACAAACCACAGATACAAAAATATCAAAGAACGTCAAGCCAGATTAAAATAAGATATATACACCTAGGCGTTTCATGTTTAAATTTCTGAAAACAATAACAAAGAAAAATTTGAAGACAAGTGGGGTGGGGGGGAGGAAAAAGAGACATTAAATGCAGAGGAATTAAAGATAAGAATTACAGCAAGCAGACTTCTTGTCAGAAACTATGCAAGTCACCGAACAGTAGAGTGACATCTTTGAAGTGCTGAAAGGAAAAAAAAAAAAAAAACTATCAATCTAGAATTCTATACTCAGAGAAAATAAAAGCAGAATAAAAAATAAATCCAAAATAAAGACTTTCTCAGGAAAACAAAAACTTAGGGAATTAATTTTCAGCATACCTATACTACAAGAAAGGTTAATAAGAAATTCTTCAGTCAAAAGGAATTTAATAGCAGGCAGAAATTTGGATTTACGTAAAGAAATGAAGAGTGCCAGAAATGGACTAAATGAAAGTAATAGTAAAGTTCATTTTTTTTTCATGTTGGCAGAACCTTTCTTCTTTTATTTTATTTATTTATTTTTAACATCTTTATTGGGGTATAATTGCTTTACAATGGTGTGTTAGTTTCTGCTTTATAACAAAGTGAATCAGTTATACATAT
Organism: Globicephala melas; assembly: GCF_963455315.2. Lineage (NCBI taxonomy): Eukaryota > Metazoa > Chordata > Mammalia > Artiodactyla > Delphinidae > Globicephala > Globicephala melas. Next base: position 47,730,711 of record NC_083326.1, read on the forward strand.
ACATATGTTCCCATATGTCTTCCCTCTTGCGTCTCCCTCCCTCCCACCCTCCCTATCCCACCCCTCCAGGCTGTCACAAAGCACCGAGCCAATATCCCTGTGCCATGCGGCTGCTTCCCACTAGCTATCTACCTTACTACGTTTGTTAGTGTGTATATGTCCTTGACTCTCTCTAGCCCTGTCACAGCTCACCCTTCCCCCTCCCCATATCCTCAAGTCCGTTCTCCAGTAGGTCTGCGTCTTTATTCCTGTCTTACCCCTAGTTTCTTCATGACATTTTTTTTTCTTAAATTCCATATATATGTGTTAGCATACGGTATTTGTCTTTTTCTTTCTGACTTACTTCACTCTGTATGACAGACTCTAGGTCTATCCACCTCATTACAAATAGCTCAATTTCGTTTCTTTTTATGGCTGAGTAATATGCCATTGTATATATGTGCCACATCTTCTTTATCCATTCATCTGATGATGGGCACTTAGGTTGTTTCCATCTCCGGGCTATTGTAAATAGAGCTGCAATGAACATTTTGGTACATGACTCTTTTTGAATTTTGGTTTTCTCAGGGTATATGCCCAGTAGTGGGATTGCTGGGTCATATGGTAGTTCTATTTTTAGTTTTTTAAGGAACCTCCATACTGTTCTCCATAGTGGCTGAACCAATTCACATTCCCACCAGCAGTGCAAGAGTGTTCCCTTTTCTCCACACCCTCTCCAGCATTTATTGTTTCTAGATTTTTTGATGATGGCCATTCTGACTGGTGTGAGATGATATCTCATTGTAGTTTTGATTTGCATTTCTCTAATGATTAATGATGTTGAGCATTCATTTTAATTACTCTAAAAGTTAAGTGAATGTCTAAAACAAAAATATCAATGAAGTTTGTGTTTGTAGCATATATAAAAGCAAAATATATGATAACAATAATAATAGTACAAAGATTAGGAAGGAGGAATTGGGAATATACTGTTGTAAGATCCATATACTACATGTGAAGCATTATAATATTTGAAAGTAGATTCTAATTAAATTAATTAAATACGTAATTTTTAAATCCTAGAGCAACTTTTAGACATTTTTAGCATTATAAATAGTAAATTAATCATGAAAATAACATAGAACCATAAAAAAATGCTCAATTAAACAAAAGAAGGTAGAAAAGGATGAAAAATGAATGACCATATGAAACAAATAGAAAACAGATAACTAGGTGGTGGTTTTTAATCCAACCATATCAATAATTACATAAATGTTCATAGTCTAAACACACCAACTAAAAGACAGAGACTGTCAGATTGGTTTAAAAAGGAAGATCCAATGGATCTTCTATATGCAAGAAACTACTTTGAATATAAAGACATAGATTGGTTAAAATAAGAGTTTCAAAAAATATATCATGCAAACTCTAATCAAAAGAAAGGTGTAGTTGCTAATTAATTTCAAATAAAATAGACTTCAAGTCAAGAAATATTATTTGGGATAAATGAAGGACATTACATAAATAATAAAGAGGTAAGTTATCCAAGAACACATAAAATCCTAAAGGTGTGCACACCTCACAGCAGACCTTCAAAATGCATGAAGAAAAACTGATATATCAAAAAGGAAAAGGAAACAAATACACAATTGTTGTTGAAGACTTCAAGACTTCTTTCTTAGTAACTGATTTTAAAAGACTAAAAATAAGTAAGAATATAGGAGCCCTGAACAGTATTAACCGATTTGACCTAATTGACGTATAGAACACTCCAGCAACAACAGAAAAGTTGACATTCATTTCAATTGTACATGGAACATTCATCAATATAAACTATATTTCAGGTCATAAAACAAATTTTGATATACTTAAAAGAATATAAATGATACAGATTGTGTTTTTTTAACCATAGCTGAATTAAACCAGAAGTCAATTAACAGAAAGATATCAAAAAATACCCAAATGTTTCAAAATTAAACAGCATACATTAAAGTAACTTAAAGGTCAAAGCAAAATTTAAATATATTTTGAAGTGAATAAAAATGAAAATGTAACACAGCAAAATTTGTGGAATACACCTAAAGTTTTTAGAGTATCATTTATAGAATTAAATGCCCATATCAGAAAATAAACAAGGTCTCAGATCAACTCATTTTTGACAAAGGTGTCAAGACAATTCCATGGAAATAGGATAGTCTTTTCAATAAATGGTGCTGAAGCAATTGGATGTCCATATGCAAAAAAAGTGAAGCTCCACCCATACCTCACACTTTATGCAAAAATTAACTCCAAATAGATCATAGATCTAAATATAAAACATAAAACTTTCAAATTTCTGGAATAAAGCATAAGAAAATCTTTGTGACTTTGAATTAGACAAAAAGTTCTTAGGTAGATGCCAAAAGCCTGAGCCAGAAGATCAAACTTAATAAATTGGACTTTATCAAGTTTAAAATTGTTGCTCTACCAAGGACCATGTTAAGAAAATTAAAATGCACACTAGAGATTGGGAATGTCTGTTTTTGCTAAATATGTATCTCATAAGAAACTTGTATCCAAAATATATTTTTAAAAATTCTTAAAACTTAACCCAATAAAAATGGGCAAAAGATTTGAAAACTTGCCCCCAAAATACATATAAATGGCAAATAAGCACATCTAAAAATATCTCGACTTTGTTAGTTACTAGGGAAATGAAAATTAAAACTATAATTAGCTACCACTAAACACCTATTAGAATGGTAAAAACAAAAAAAAAATGAGAAACCGGACAATATATAATACAAAGTACTGGCAAGGAATCAGAGCAGTGAGAGCTCTCATATAATGCTGGTATGAATGCAAAAGTGGCATAGTAATTTTGGAAAATAACTTAGTAGTTTCTTATCACGTAAAACATACATACACTTACCTTATGATGCGGCAATGCCACTTCTAGGTATTTACCCATACGGAATGAAAACTTATGGCCTTACAAACCTGTATTGATATGCTTATAGCAACTTTATTAATAATTGCTAAAAACTGGAAACAACTTAAATGTCCTTCAGCTGATGAATGGATAAATCAAGACACATCCGTACAGTGGAATACTACTTGGCCAATAAAGAGAAATAAATTATTGATACACACAATGGCATTGATAAATCTCAAATAATTTTGTTAGAAGAGAAGCTAGACCTAAATTTTAGATAATATATGATTCCATCTATATGACATTTTGGAAAAAATAGAACTATAGGGACAGAGAGCAGATCTGTGGTTTCTAAAGATAAGGGTGAGAGGTGGGGCTGACTACAAAGGGGCAGTGCTATAGGGAGCAAATGGGGTAGTAGAACCATTTTGTATCATGATTGCAGTGGTGGCTACAACTTGATATATCTGTCAAGACCCATAGAATTATATACCACAAAGAGTTGATTTTAGTGTGTAAATTTTTAAAAAACCCAAAGAAATGAATTGTGACAAACCTCCTAATAAGTGCACAGACAATATATGGGGGGATACAAACAACCCAGGAGAGGCTGAGCAAATTTCCTTACCACCTCATGCAACCTTTAATAAAAAAGAACTTCCTAGCACAACATTGAGTGTTATATTCCTGAAGGCACAAATAATACTTTTCTTTCCCAGTTTTATTGAGATATAATTGACGTATAACATTGTGTAAGTTTAAGGTGTCCAGCGTGATTTGATATATGTGTTATATATTGTGAAATGATTACCACAATAAGTTTAGTTAACCTCCATAACCTCACATAGTTACAGTTTTTTTGTGCGACAAAACTTTAAGATCTACTGTCTTAGCACCTTTCAAATATATAATACAGTGTTGTTAGCTATAGTTACCATGAACTCATACAACGAAAGAGCAAAAAAATAAATACTCCAATGCACAGCAAAGACAATACTTTAAAGTATATAAGAAATTAATCTATAATTAAAGAGGTATTCTCAAATACTCTATAAATGATTAATTGTCCACTTTTTTTCATTTTAAAAAATTTTATTGAAGTATAGTTGATTTACAATGTTGTATTAATTTCTGCTGTACAGCAAAGGAACTCAGTTATACACATACATATACATATTCTTTTTCATATTCTTTTCCATTATGGTTTATCACAGGATACTGAATGTAGTTCCCTGTGCTGTATGGTAAGACATTGTTGTTTATCCATCTTATATATCACAGTTTGCATCTGCTAATCCCAAACTCCAATGCATCCGTCCCCCAACCCCTCCTCCCCCTTGGCATTTTCCACATTAAGGATTTTTTCCCTTTAGGCTAGAGTCCCAGAAATAAAATGACTAGGTTTAAGGTTAAGAATATTAAGCCCCCTGAGACACATTTTCAGGCATCTAGTTGAAGAACAACATCTAAATAGTGAAGCCACCTGAATGGTACACATGCTGTCAGGCCTATTGCTGAGTCATCTTATTCGTGCAGGCTCTCTGGGGGCACCACTTTACACTAAAATTAGGTCTTTGCCTCTACACTGAACCCTAAACGATTTCTTACCTTTTTAAACATACCATACAGAACAAAACACCACCCAAAAAAGTTGCAAATATTTGTGTTAAAAACTTCTAAAATCTTAAAAAAACCCACAAATATTTGCTTAAAATATTGGCCACAAAAGCAAATATTTACCTTAAAACTAAAAAAATTATACTTTTATGTATCATGCAAAAATGAGGGTATCTCTCTCTCCCTTTTTTCTCTTAATTGACAAGGATAACTTTTCACAGAGGGAGCGTGCTTGAAGAGACCTTGCCAGTGACAGCTACCTTTCAGCCAGGTTGCCCTGGTGTGTGTCACCTGTGCTTTAGCTTGGCTAAAGTAGTCTCTTCACTGAGAAGGTGTTGCTTTGGCAAAGGGTTTAGTCTACTGACAAGTAATGAATTAGAACTCATTCTTCTTTAAAAGCACGGGATCCTGAGGAAGCAAACAGGTTGCAGTTATGGTACATTCAAACACATTGAAAAGGGAATGTTAAAAGATTAAAAGCCTAGTGTTATCTGACCCCTAATTGTCCACTTTTTGAGACCAATTTGGAAAAAAAAATCAGATCCCTACCTCACTTGCCAAGTAAATTCTAGAAGAATTACGCATTTAACTATAAAAAAGTGAAACAAAATGCACTAGAAGATTATTGATAAATATGTCTATAATATATATGATAAAATATAAATATGTTTATACTCTTGGGAATGAAGAATACTTTTCGAAGTATGACATCAAAGGCAGAAATCAAAAGGAAAAAACAGAGTATCAACTACATATAAATGTAAAACTTCTGTAAATCAAAATTTTTTAATTAAAACAAAAACGCCTAAGATGGAAAAAAACATTTGCAACATATATGGCAAGAGAATTGATATCCCAGTTAATAATGTCTCAAATATCAATAACATAAAGATAAATAACCTGCCAGGAAAAAAAATGGCAAAGAACTTGAGCCAAATTTACACAAAAGAATATAATTAGCCAATAGACATTGAAAATTAAATCTTTAAAATCAATAAATGAAAATTTAAAAATATGATGACCTTTGAAGCTAATCATTGGAGAATAATTATTTCCAATACCCAGCTGTGGTAAGGATTTCAGTGAAACTAACATTCTCATTTGTTACTACGGAGATATTTTTACATGAGAATTTTAAAAATACATTTTAAAACCTTAAATGCTGCATGGGTTTGACCCAGAAACTCCAGTTATAGAAAACTATCTGAGGGAAAACAACAACCTGAACAAAGACTTACCTATGTTTTTTGCATCATTATTACTAACAACAAAAAGTGGAAATAGTCTACATTTCCAATAATAGGGGGTGGGTGAATAAGTTATGGTATACACATAGAATACTCTCAGTGATTTTCTCCAGTGGGCTTATACTGGCTTAACGAGTATAGACTGTTAAGACTTCAGGAATTTTAGAAGCCAGTTGTTGAAGTGTTGGTAGCTTGAAATCAACCATGGTGTGAGTGCTTACCAAGGAAATCTGAAAACGCTGCAAATCTAGGCTGGTTTGATCCTTCAGAGAGCTGGTTGATAAACATCTACCAGCATTTAACTGCCTTACATCTATTATTAATAATATTTGTATAAAATTAAAAGACAGGAGAAAATATTTACTATTTTTTTCTTACGTGAGGATGGTATCTTCTAAAGCAGTATGCGTAACAATTATTTAAAAAACAGAGAAAAAGAGACTGGAATTTGAGCCATGTTTTATTTTCTGAGTGGTTAGATTAAAAATATCTATTTTATTTACTTTTACGTAGCTAGATTTTCTACTTGGAACATATGATACCTCTGTAAAAAAAATTGTTTGAATAAGCAGTTCTTGATGTTTCTATCTCTCAGTTACTCCTAAATATCACTATGAGAATCCCTATAATGATCAAGAGCAGGAATCAGCAAACTTTGGCCCATAGGCCAAATCCAGCCTGACACCTGGTTTGTGAATAAAGTTTTATTGGAACACAAGCTCATTTGTTCGCATATTGTTTATGGCTGCTTTTGTACCACAACAGCAGGATTCAGTAGTTGTGACCTAGACTGTGTCGCTCACAAAACCTAAAATATGTGCTATCTGGCCCTTAACAGAAGAAGTTTACCAGCCCCTGCTCTAGACATACTTTGGACTGTGTCTGCACAGGCTTATTACTGCCCCCTTTATTGAGGAATCTCTTCTCACCCATGTTCTCACAAACCCACCCGAGTGGATTTGCCCAGTTTCCGTCCCTTCCTCTAGGTCAGTATTCATTGGATCCTGACTCAGGATCTGACTCTCCTTAAAGTGGCTTGCGACCTACTTACGTGGCAGTCAGGTTCTTCTTCTGGGAATTTTGTGCTAGGAAACCAGCAAACTGTTGGCACTGGCCACGGATGCTGCAGCTAGAACCCAAAAGCAATCTTAAGTTTCAGTTCTGTGAAAACTGAATTTACAGAGGCAGTAAACTGAGCAGAGGGGGACACTCTAGTGGTTCCCCAGATAGAAGCCATGAGCTGAGGGAGACCACATGGTGTCTGAGAGGAGAGAGAAGACTTGGTTCCTGCCTTTGTAGTTCTTTGGTTTTGTCCCTACAAAGGGACATGTTTGATTCTTGTGCAAATGTCTGTCAGAGTCCTTATTTTTTAATATTTTAAAAACACTCCTCTTCTTGAGTTAGGGTTGAATGCAATCAGATGAGCCTTGAACAGAAAATATATTCTTAGAAGTATTTAAGGACTTATGGAAAAATTTCATTGGTCTGAATGATAAAATAATTTGTCAAGCATGATTAAAAACAGAGGGTGATTTACCTACAAGATAATGATTTATATGTTATAACAAAAAAAGTCACAGTAAAAATAATTTTATAACGTCCCATATTTTGTACCATTGTGTTATAATTTAATATGTGAATGCTCACGCTGCACAGTGATAGGAAAGGGTGTTTAAGGCCATTGAACATGTACTTCATTAAGATGTCATTGGTACAGGAACACTTGTGCCAAAGAGCTTGAAGCTTATCTTCTGTGAAAGTCAGTAACCCCTTAAATGTCTCACTTCTTACCTCTTAGGTCACCCGGAGTATCTAGTCTGACGGTTGAACGTTGGTTGGCCCAAACTTCTGAAATCTTTTTAACTTATTCTGTGTGGTGCCGAACGCATTCCCTTAATTTGCTCTACTCTTTGTGTATTTCTGCTACAACTAATTTGGAAAGGGAGAAGTGGGGTTTAGAGATGTGAAGATGCAGCTCTTCTAATTGTAAAAGCAGATAAAAGCAGAGCCACTCAACAGTATGGAGAATGTAAAATGTTCACCCGAGAGTATGAGGAGGGATTTCCCCATTGGAATTGTTATATTCTGGGTGCCTGCAGTGGACACAGTAAGACCATAAACATACTAGGTTTTTTAAGGCATGCTCCCAGGGTGTGTGTGTGTGTGTGGTTTGTGTTTGTGTCTGTGATTGTGCGTAATGGAGGGGAGGAGAGGATGAGCACAAATCAGATATGATTATACTGCTTTTTAATTTTCTTTTTTTCAGAGGTATTCTTACGATACAGTTATAGGGCATCTATCATGCACTAGGCCCTGGTGATAGTGGTGACTGAGCCGTCCTTCCTGCCCTTGTGGAACTTAAAGTCTGGCAGATGAGACAAACACATAAATAACAGATAACTAGCATCACAGTGGCCAGGTGAACAAACAACTCTCCAACACTAAGGGGACCATTTTTTGTCCTATTGGGAGTGGGAGGTAGAGAGTGTTAGAAAAAATTCCACAGAAGTGGGAGTTCAAAAGATTCACCTGGCACAAAATGGGGCGCAATTTTTATGGAACAAAAGCACAGGCCAGCTCTGTGGCAGTGAGTGGCTGGCACATTGGGAGAACAGTGGGTCTGCATTCTGCTGTGCTTTGTTAGGAGGTGGAACGCAGTGGGTAAGGAGTTCAGATCCAACAGTAACAATGGATCACAGAAGAAGTAAGTAACAAGAGAGCAAAAAGCAAACCAACGGTCAACAAACTCTAAACCTGATCATTTCCATTACTTCTTAACACTATGAACAAAGTAAGACATGTTGAATTCTCTTAAAATCCAAGTATGCCCTGATTGTATATCTGAACATGGCAAGTGGCGTAAGTCATGTAGCGCCCTCATGATACCATTTATTTCATGTAATTTGTGATGCATAAAGGAGAGGAGGTGACCAACATCATTCATTTCCTCCACAGATCTTTATAGTGCACCTTCTTTGTGCCTAGAACTGCACTAGGCACTGGGCAAACAGATGCAAACAAGAGAGGCAAGGTCCAGCTCCCGGGTCCCAGTGTGTCTGAGCTGGTCTGTAGACAGGAACTTCTCTCTGTATCTTGTCCTGTAGGAACAGAGAATGAAGGTCATGTGTTAAGCTGAGCACAGCGGAGGGGTGAGCCTGCATTCAGCCCTGTGTCTTGTCTGTCTGTTACCTTCCTGCTCAGCCAATAAAAGGAGGAAAAACAAAGAGTCCAGTGCAAGAGGTTAGCAGCATTGACTCCAGAAGCTTTGACAATAGCAGGGAGGGTCCTCGTCCCAGTGTCGGAACCCTTGATGTCAAGCAGCACTGGTGCCATCATGGTGAGCAGCAGCATGGGCGTGCGCGTGTGTGTGCGTGCGTGTGTGTGTGTGTGTGTGTCCACGCCACAGCGATGCCTTCTATGGGGACTGGCAGCACAGCACCTTGCTGCTGATGCCGTCAGCAATAGGAGAAGAAGGTGGGTGTCACAGAGAACCCAAGAGGCCAAGAAACACATGGGAGCTCCTCTCCCTGGACGGGGGGGCTCAGAGCTATTTTTGTAGAAACTCAAGGGTGCTAGGTTTGGGGGGTGGAGAAAAAAGCCAAGGAACAATGATTTGTGACAATTTTTGTGACCTTATTTTTATGACTCCAACAACCTTCTGAAGGAATAAGACTTGCGATTTTTAGTCTCAAGTCACAGACGTGGAAACTAAAATTCAGACTTGGCCATGGAGCTCATAAGGCTATTGGATTGGGGCTCAAACCCAGATCAGCTTCACAGCCCTAAGTTCTTTTGTCCTATTTTTCAACAAATGATCGTCATTTAGAAATTTATATCATATGACATAAATAAATAATACTTGGAAACCTATTTTGAAACACAAAGAATCAGTCTACACCCGTGATAGTGCCTTCCCTGAAGTGGTTAGTCTAGTGGCCTTGAACACAGTGGGTTAAAAGCTTTTGAAAAATCTATTTTTTGCTATGACCTACCTGGTCAGATTGGCCCAGGCAGGTGCCTAAATTTTCTTTTCTCTTCAGGGATAGCCCCAGGAGTGGTTCAGGAAGCTAATCCTTGCCTGGGTCAGTGAGCTTCAGCCCCAGGCTTCTGTTCCCTATATCTTGTGAGCCTGACCTTGTAAAGACTGAGAAGGAATGTGAAGTCATGTGCCTTTTCTAAGTGGGGTGGATCACTTTTTTAAAAACATAGATAGCGGCAATACATATTAATCGAGAGTATGTGATACTAGATTGGCTTTTCTAAGAACCACCTGGGCATTACCAGAAAATAACAGATCCTACTGGCTTTCAGTCTCTGTTGCACTCTACTCACATTGGTAGGAACTAAGCAACGTTGGGCTTAAAAAAGAAATCTGCAAATTGCTAATGGCAGGCAGGCAGGAGCCACCTGTCTAATTGTATTCAAACTCGTCTGAACTGGTTTCCAAAGACCTTCATCCTTCTCCTCCCCTCTTTGAAAAAGAGCAAACCAGCACTTTTTTTTTTTTTTAACTCAATTCTATTTAGGAAGGGTTTTGAAACCAAAAAGAGACAGAGAGAAGGGGGAAATCTGATCTATCAGCTCTTGCAATACCCCAGCGTACTGTATACAGAATAAGGAAGCTTCATTTCGGACTGAGGTTGTGAAGGTCTCAAGACAGCAGAGTGAGCCCCTGCTTTAATGCTGAGCATGACATTTTTGTATCCTTTGTGAGGTGGTCCATATGGAACAGCATAGCACCTAGTCAGAGCTGAGCTAATTCCTTCTGGAATGAGAGGAGAGGGTGTGAACCAGCCAGGAGCGAGCAGAAGCATTTGATTCCACAGGTTTATGCCAAGATGAAGGCTGCTGCCTATTGCGTGATGCTGCTCTGTGCCAGGTCCTCCTAAAGCAAACCAGCAGTACAAGATGACACTGGTGTCTCCCGGCTTTATACACACAATCTCCAGTAATTATCTGACTGCATAACTCTCTGTGCGGCTAATGCTCAGGTGTGTGGTGGCAGTGGGGGAGGGCAGAAAGGTGAACTCTGGGACACCCACTAATGGGGGGATCGTCACTGCAGAAATGTTCACAGCCCTTTGCTGCTAGCCCTGGTTGCTGTTCTCTCCCTACTTGCTGTTCAGAAAACTTAGCCCTCAAGAAAATGACTCAGATTTGAGTTATTTCCGATTGTGATTATCTGAGAGCTAATTATTGCCTTTTGCACCATCGTGTGGCTTTTTCCTGCCTTCCCCTTTCCCTCCTGCTGCTGACCATTTCCCTGTCATTAGCACTTCCACCAGAGACGACAGCAGGGACCGCAGAGGAGAGCATGCTCACATCAGCCCCACTATCCTGGGGCAGAGTAGTTTATCAGCTCCGTGTGCAGGTTCCGGGACAGAAGGGATTAAAGTTCCGAGGTCCGCTCTCTCTCCCTGACATCATTTGTAGAGATAACTGAAAATCGTGTGGGCAAATTCTTCACACTTCATATTAGCAGCTGCCCATGATGTTGCTGTCAGCTGGTTGAATTATGTGAGTTCTCTTTGGGCGTGTCCTGAGTCTTTTGGTGTCTAAACTGCTGCCAGGTGAAAGGCCATCACTCGGGAAATCATGTGCATTTACAGACCACCAGGGGGCTGGTGTGAGAATGCAGGTCTGAACTAGAATCCAGGTCCACCGCTTACTAGCCACTAGAACTCAGGTCCCTCTATGTGGAGGATGTCTGTGGCTTCTGCTAGCTCACTATTCATTTCCTCTCCGGTCACTGAACCCATGGTTGGGTTGGGTGGAAAACAGAAATAAACTCCAAGTCTGTCTTTCTAATGAGGTTAAAAGCTTCAGCTCTCAAAAGGGGATTTGCGGGTATGATGGAGTAAGAGAAATAGAGACATAGAAGGAGAGAGACAGAGATCTGTAGACCCCGAGATTCGAGCAGTAGCAAGACCCCAGAGAGAAGTGGCTGTATGGTGTGTCTCAGTGAGGAAACGTGTGCCCCAAGCATGGCACTGAAGTAGTATAGCCTTGGACCCAAAGCAGCCAGTGGAGGCATGAAATGTGCCACCTCCCTAGAATGAGAATTGAGGCAAAAAGAAGCCACACCCCAGCACTCACCCCATGCCTTGTCTCTGCATAGACTTCAGTGCAAACTCAGAAGAAATTAGGCTTATTTTCCCACCAGTGGGAAAAAGTAGACTGAGACACAGAAATGAAGCTAAGGTATAGAAAATAGACGAGGTTATCTTTCCTGCATATCTAATTTTATGAAATTATCCCTGATACACTTATACTAATTATTTAGTAAGTATGCATTCTTCTCAAACCATAAAATAGGATCAGTAATTCTCAAGTAACCTGTCTGTTGTCTTTATACATTTGTGAGTAAAACACTCCATTTGTATTTATATAAATAGCAGATAAAACCATGACAGTTAAGATTGTGGTATCTATTCTTAAAAACTTCCAGTTGAGGTATAAATGAGAAAGTACCTTTCTAGAAGATGATTTGGTAAAATGTAACACAATCCCTGAAAGTGGGCATATCCTTTGGCCCCAAAATCCTATTTGAGGAATTTACCCTAAGGCAATAATCATGAATATATTTGAAGATTTAATTGCAAGGATGTTTATAATGGTGAGAGGGTTAATTTCTTCCATTTTAAAAAGTAAATTTTATTTACGGTGACATGCACAAATCTTAAGTGTACAGTTCAATAAGTTTTAACAGATCCACATGCCTTCAAGATATAGAGTGTTTTATCACCCCAGAACATCCCTTGGTGCCCCTTCCCACTCAAACATCCCCAGCAACAACTGTTCTGATTTCTATCACCATAGTTTAATTTTGCTTGTCAGAGATACTATTGTGACAATATTAAACGTATAATTTTTAATAGTTGTCTTCTATGAACTATGATCACCAGCAGCCACTCTAGGCTTACAACTCCAGGGAAGGAGAAAGAGTGAATGCCACCTCGGGAAAGGGGTGGTAGGATACTATCCCAGGCAGAAAGGAAGAGGAATTGAGAAGAAAGGCTGTCCTTCTGCCCTAGTGGATTGTGGGAAATGATGAGGTAAAGGAATCAGGCAAGATGACAGGTATTTCTTGATCATCCCAGAGTGGAGAGAAAGGTTAGATAGGAAGGAATAGAACGCTGCAGCAGACACTCTTGCCATTCTCCAACAAATATAAAGCCTTCCTCCTCATCAACGAGACATCAACAGAAATGACGGTCAGGGGCTTTGGGAATAGGCTGCTGTTTTCCTTGTAGAAAGAATAGACATTGTGTGTCACCTCTTCACTCACCTTTTTGCCTTGAGACCACTAAGCAACAAACTTGAGGATAAAAAACCAAGATGCTAAAGGATGGCAGTAGGAAGTACAGAAAGAGACCATCCTTGGTGGCGGCTCCAACAATGTTAGAAACCGCTTATCCCTGGATTTCATATTATATGAGAAATACAAATCCTGATTCATTGAGCGACTGATAGCTGTGTTTCAGTTACCTGCAGCTGAAGGTATTCCCAATGGGTATACATCTGTTTCCTATTTGGAACTCCAAGAGGAGATTGCCTTGCAGAGCTCTCTAATCCCATTTGCATCAACCTAGAATAGCCACAGAAGAGTAATGATGCTGGCATGGCAGGGTTAACCATAAGAGAAGCCTGAATTAGGGCACCTTGATTTTCCATCAGTGTCTGTGTGCCATGGAAGAGACTCAGAAATCCTTACTGGCTTCATAGTGTGGTGGATCATTCAAGCCAGTGATTGGATTTACAATACACAGATAACTCAAGGCAACACACAGGGCCGGTTAGAGCTCAGGTGGGGTCAATTCAAGCAGCAAGAACTAGCAGATACTAACAAATCAAGAAGAAGTAAGCTCTGAGCTACTTGGACATTGGCTTCAATACAGTATGTTCACAGGGCTTCCCAAAGATGAAAACAGCCACAAGGCAAGTCTGGGTCCAAGGCCTCACTATTTCCGGCTACCATGTGGACATAAGTTATCTGACCCCCCTACATCCCAGGCACTAATTTAGAGGGAGCGGGAGGGAGAATTCTGAAAGACTGAGCATTTGTCCAAAAGGTACTGAATTACCCAGAGTAAATGTTTAACTTGTAACATTAGACTGAGTGTACCGGATAGCGCTTTCCGCACAACTATTTCTCCACCCACATGTCTACTCAATATTATTTATTTTTCATTACTTAAAATATCAAAAAGGGAGAAACAGTATAAAAGTAAAAAAACTAGGCCAATGTTAGATAAATTATAAAAGATCCATTGAATAAAATATTATTTGGCAATTAAAATGGATTAGTCTTTCAGTTAAACAAGGTGGATTGAAGAGCATATTAATCTACTTCCACTCCCCAAACCCCTCTGGAATAATAAAAGACAGGGAAAGGGAGAAGAAGAGCAGAAAAATCAGAAGCTAGAAAAGGGCCTAACAAGTGGTAACTGACTTTAGCAGACCTAAAGCAAGAGGCATTCTTAAGTAGCAGTGGAGGAAGTCCAGAAATTGGCTGATCTATAATAAAGAATATCAGAGAAGCTCAGGAATTGGAACATCCAAGTAACTTGGAAAGAGTGTGTGTGTGTGTGTGTGTGTGTGTGTGTGTGTGTGTGTGTGTGTGTGTGTGTGTGTGTGTGTGTGTGTGTGTGTGTGTGTGTGTAGCTGGAAAAGGACAGTTAGTTGAAACACTAAGTAAGAATAGTATTATAGACCCTTGGCTGCTTTTCCACACTCCTTGAGGTCCCCTTACCAGTCCCCACCCCAGGAGAAGACTGAAAGTTCACTCTCTGGAGAGGGAGAGGCTAAGCTGAAGGTCTAGTACACTAGTGGACACTGGACAGAGTTGAGGGCTTCAAAGAGAGTGGCTCTATGAAAGGGTTGATATTGAAGGGTGAGAGTCCTGGCCCCTTGTCACACTTAGCTCTCAAAATGATGAAACTAAACTCATAACCCCCAGGAAGGAGACTGGAAGTTTTCGTTCTTAAAGTTGATTCTTTTTCATCCCCAATAAAAAGACCTTCAGACACTGATAAGTGGAGGTCTTTCCCTGCAAAATCAGCTTGGAATGAAGCCAATCAACCGAGACTTCCCAGGCACACAGAGCTTCCAACAAACTTTTCAGCACTTTATCCTAAAGTGAAGCACATCAGCCAGGCATTTTGGAGAAAGCCTATGTATTGGTCAGTGTTCTTAGTTAGAAACAGGGAATTCATTATTGGCTCATTTAAGCAAAAAATGAATGAATTAAAATATATTATTGCAGAATTAGAGGAAGATGTACAGGTGGGATTAGAAGCCAATGGTGGGTGACAGGCTTTAGAAATCACCAAGTCAGCTTCAGGGGCAAGTTTGAGCTCCCACTTCTTGGTTGGTGGCAACAGGCAAAAGAAAATGACTGCTTTGTGTAAATAGAGATAAATTTACACAAATGTGCGAAATTTCTGCTGTGAATCTCCCAGAATTTGTAGGGAGAGGGACTCTGAGAAAAATCAAGACATCATTCTAATTTTCCAGGTAGGGCCCGGAGAGTGTCTTATTTTTATTTTCTATTATTTTTTTATGTCACTGACGTGAACTCTGGTACCTTGGGTTCCTCATGTGCAAAAAAGGAAGTAAAACCAAATTTTAATTGTAGCTGTCTCTGCAATATCGGGATTTTGGTAATAGCTTATTTTTCTCTATGTGGTTTCTCTGTGTTTTCACATTTCATTATTTTTAAATCAGAAGCCTTTTTAAAGAATTGTTGGAGTTTCATTAAGGTCCCATTTGTTTATTTCTGTTTTTATTTCCATTTCTCTAGGAGGTGGGTCAAAAAGGATCTTTCTGTGATTTATGTCATAGAGTGTTCTGCCTATGTTTTCCTCTAAGAGTTTTATAGTGTCTGGCCTTACATTTAGGTCTTTAATATGCTCAACATCATTAATCATTAGAGAAATGCAAATCAGAACTACAATGAGGTATCACCTCATACCAGTCAGAATGGCCATCATCAAAAAATCTAGAAACAATAAATGCTGGAGAGGGTGTGGAGAAAAGGGAACCCCCTTGCACTGTTGGTGGGAATGTAAATTGATACAACCACTATGGAGAACAGGATGGAGGTTCCTTAAAAAACTAAAAATAGAACTACCACATGACCCAGCAATCCCACTACTGGGCATATACCCTGAGAAAACCATAATTCAAAAAGAGTCAAGTACCACAATGTTCATTGCAGCTCTATTTACAATAGCCAGGACATGGAAGCAACCTAAGTGTCCATCAACGGATGACTGGATAAAGAAGATGTGGCACATATATACAATGGAATATTACCCAGCCATAAAAAGAAACAAAATTGAGTTATTTTTAGTGAGGTGGATGGACCTGGAGATTGTCATACAGAGTGAAGTAAGTCAGAAAGAGAAAAACAAAAACTGTATGCTAACACATATATATGGAATCTAAAAAAAAAAATGTGGTCATGAAGAAACTAGGGGCAGGACGGGAATAAAGACACAGACCCACTAGAGAATGGACTTGAGGACACGGGGAGGGGGAAGGGAAAGCTGGGAAAAGTGAGAGAGTGGCATGGACATATATACACTACCAAACGTAAAATAGATAGCTAGTAGGAAGCAGCCGCACAGTACAGGGAGATCAGCTCAGTGCTGTGTGACCACCTAGAGGGGTGGGATAGGGAGGGTGAGAGGGAGGGAGACGCAAGAGGGAAGAGATTTGGGAACATACGTATATGTATAGCTGATTCACTTTGTTATAAAGCAGAAACTAATACACTATTGTAAAGCAATTATACTCCAATAAAGATGTTAAAAAAAAAGAATTGTTGGAGAAAAAAAGAAATATTTTTGGTGGCCAGAGTGGGCAGGTGAGCTAAGAAAGCCCTGTAGGATCACTTTGCCTTTGTAAACTTCTTCCCAACTGTTTCTGGGGTAAGCTTCACTTGGAGAATGGTCACTTGTGTACAGCAGCTCTGAGTTACTGCTTCAGACTTTCAATGTTCTTATTAGCTTATAACTAGCAATAAGAAGGCTATTCCAGGTAAACTTTTGTAGGCCAGCTGGGGAAGAGGGAGAGACACACATGGTGACAAGCCCTTTGAATAACCATTGCAACCCAGAGTGCAGGAAGGCTTCACATGTGAGCAGAGGGGTGGGGTGAGTGGGAGCAGCAGTAGCTCTTGATAGAGGGCTCTACATGGTTGGCACTTTATAATTCCTGAGGTCAGTCCACATTTGAGGGGACGATCTGCTGTCCCATGTTTCTCACCTCCTGTAATGTCATCCAAGTTCATCCATCCAAGGACGATCCCTCAGTCATCCTTGACTCCTCTCTTTCCACCACCTCCCACTTTGAATCACTCACCGAGCCTGTATTTTCAGTTCCAAGCATGCCTCTGAAGTGACTTTCAAATCTGTCCCATTCTCTGCATCCCCCTGCAGCTGCCCACTTTCAGGCCTCCCTCAGTCCTGTCCTGGACAAATGGGAAACCTCCTAAGTGTCTGGTTGGCCTCCAGGACACGGTTACCTTTTCCAACTCTGTGTCAAAGCAGAGACCCACCCTTTCCCGCAAGGCCAATGCCGAACCCCCTTGCAGGGCCTACAAACGTTTCGTAAACGGACCCTAAACTTTAGGTCAGCGTCTGCTTTGAAGATGGCCAACTCTTCGTGGTTTGCCAGAAATTTTCCAGGTTTTTAGCGCCCAGGAAACCCCTCAGTCCTGGGAAAACCAGGATGGTTGGGCACCCTATCTTAGCACTTGCCGCCTAGCCCCCACTCAGCTGGCACATGAGCTAAAACTTTGCGCTTAATAAGACAGGCTATGACTCTGTCTTATTAATTTTTATCTGCCCCAAACCTGCACAGGATCTGGCATGTCACAGGCGTTGAGTAATCTATCACTCTATGACAATTCGTGATGTCAATAAGGCTACTATTTTCTTTAAGATTTTTGACCTCCTTTCTGTTACTTTCCTCGAGAATGAAAGTTTTGAAAATAAATTTCATTGTGACACTCTTTCCTTCAGTAAATGACACTGGCTTAAAATGGTGTGCTAGTTTTATGCATTTTTTTCTACCCCCTGCCAACAGAGAAAAAAACAGCAATATTTATTTGTCAAAAATTACTGAATATAATTAATTTTATCACAAGGAAGAAAGTAGGCACAGCTCCTATATTCTACTAAACCCAGGTTCCTGTGGAACTTGTCTACTTTAGAACATTTGACTGTCATTCCCTAATAAATGGTCTTGCCATTATCCCACTTTCTGAAGAAAGACCAGATTGGTGACAACCTTAAACTTTGGAAGCATGCTTTACAAACTCTGTGACTGTTAGTTCCCAAGGACCATATTATCATTAAAAGTAGTAGGCTTAATGGGAAACCCATCAAACACAACAGAAAAAGCAATATTTTTCTTTTGTTTTTTATCCATTTTTACATTTTAACAAATATTATTTTATGAAATGGATATTTAGCTATAATCACCACTGAAATACCTCATTACTACCATGAATTCTATTAGTCTGTGTGCTTTTAACACTAATGTTCAGAGCAGGGATCACTGGAAATGACATGTACTTGAGAAAATTAGAGAATTCTCCAAAATTAAACAATTTAATCTTTTTTTTCTGATTGTGATTCAGCCAAGTCTGCACAAGCTGTGTTTGGTAACCTGTACTTAATTCTGTCTTGAGATGCTCTTTCCCTATGTGGAACATTCTAGAACTCACATTGGCTCTGCGCACTTGCTCAGCTGAGAAGTTCTTGCACATGTTCTCCAAATGCACTAGGAAGTCCTTGGGACCTCATCTCGTCACTGTTCTTTTGTATGGTTGGGTGTTAACACATATACCCTGGTAAGAGGCTCAGAAGTTTGTAGTCATGTCTATTGCAAAGTTTTTTAGGTCTTCCTGCACACTGACTAAAGACTACTTTTTTAAAAATTGAAGTATAGTTAATTTACAATGTCATGTTAGTTTCAGGTATACAGCAGTGACTGTTATGTACTCTTTTTCAGATTCTTTCCATTATAGGTTATTACAATATATTAAATATAGTTCCCTGTGCTATACATTAGGTCCTTGTTTATCTATTTTATGTATAGTAGTGTGTATATGTTAATCCCAAACTCCTAATTTATCTCCCCACCCTCCCCCTTTGGTAACCATAAGTTTGTTTCTTGTGTCTGTGAGTCTATGGCTTGGAACCTCTGCCTGGTGTGGCTCCTTCCTTTTCCCCCTTTGTCAAGCCCTCTTCAAAGGAGGAATAGGTAAGAGGACTAGGTCAGCCTAGTTACCCTCCCAACTGTGGTCTGTGTGTGTACACACATACACAGGATGGATGAAAGAGAGGTTGCTGATTAAAATACACTCTTCCTGAAAGGGGGAAAGGAGAGTGTGATACTTTCTTTCCATGTTCAAGTGAAAATAAATAATGTACCCTTCAAAAAAAAAAAAAGTCTGTAGCTGCATCTATTGCAGTTTCCACACACTGACTAAAGACTACTTTTTTTAAAGGACACTTTCTGTGATTGGGTTTGAATCCCATGGCTTTTGCTCTCACAGCATCTTTTCACTTGCAACCCCCATCTCTTCATCTTTTTCCCTCTTAGGAGAGGTAGCAGAGAACCCAGCTGATAGCCATTTTATAAAGAACATTTGTTTTGATTTGAGGAAGTGATCCAGCCCGACAGCTGAATATTCCCTTTTTTTAAATTCTTTCCATCCATGTAGGCCTCTACAGGACTTGTAAACTATTAAATGAACTACTTTGTTTCCATTTACAGATATTTGCACAGTGTATGGATGAACTCATTGCTTGCTAAGGACTGACCCTGACCAGCTTAGCAAGGTAAGATGGCTTTGAAATATTAATGCAAATCCCAGGTGATCAGCGAGGTCCTGAAGATCGGAGTCCAGAGCAGACCACAAGGCAAGAGTGGAACACTTGCTGGGCTGGTACTAGGATGCAAAGGACAGCTTCATCTCTTTGTAGAGAGGAGTAATTGACACTTCGAGAAGAGTTAGAGTAAATGATGAAAAATAATTGAAAGGCTGAGAACTAAGAACTCTAATTTAGGAAGTCAGTGACATCTTGATGTTCAGGGGAATTGAATAATGACTAAAGACACCACAGGGATAGAGTCAGAAATTGGAGTCGAATCCAGCATGGTGCCATGCTCTCTGTTGAGTCCAGGGACTTAGTGTAAGCTACTTTCTCTTCTTGGAAGTCCCTGTCCCCTCCCTCCTTCCATCCACCCCCTCAAAACCTGCTTCCTAGAACAAATCCGCCTAACCCTGTTGGTCTCAGGTAAAATGTCACTTCTCCCATGAAGTCTTTTCTGATCTCTCATCACCACCACTTGGATAGACATCCCTCGCTTTGCTCCCAGAGCACTTGTACTTTGTCCTATTTTAATAATCATAATGGCCCATTTATTGAGAATTTACTAAGTGCCAGACCCTCTTTTAAGTACTCTGCACATAGTACCTCATTTAAATCTCTCAGTAACCTACAAGATGGGTACCATCATTATACTCATTTTACAGGTAAGAAAATGGAAGAACAAAGATGTTTAAAAACTTGCTCAAGGACACACAGTTAGTGTCAGATCAGAGACTGGGATCCAAAGCCTGAACTCTTAACCATCATGCTATTATAATTGTCTATATCTCATTTTTGGACTATAAGGACACACCTAGATTCAAGGGTAGTGCACATATATCCTATCTCTCAATCAGAGGAGTGTCAAAGAATTTGCAGTCACCTTTAACCACTACCTTAGTTGCTAAATATATATACATATATATAATATTTTTTTTAAAAAATTAATACATATACATGTATATGTATATATGTATTACAATTGCAAATAAGATGTTGTCTGGATTTTATTTTTTGTTGCCTGCCATTCTCTGATCTTGACTTAGAGCCAAATTTACCCTTTAGAGTTTCTATCTTGATCTCTTTCTTATGAACAGTGAAGAAAAATAAATGTTTCAGAATGACTACTTGAGTCTGCAGCAAATCACATCTTAATCTCCTTCCATTTTGGCAAAGATTCGTAAAGCTAAATATCTTCTGTGCAACCTCATATAAAATATACCCCATTCCTCTTTCATACACCTGCAGTAGATGTCACTAAATAATCATACACTCAGACTCTTTCTTAACCCAGCTCTGCAGATAGGCACTATTAATTAAACAGACCTGGCATATGAGCTAAAACATATTTGCCACCCCTCTTTTATGCTATCACTTTCTAACTTACTCTTCCTCCCAACCTTATAGATTTTATAATGGAATGGATTTTTTATTTTGATCTGGGGCAGGAATGGGGCTTAATATTTCATTAACTAGCCTCATATTTTTAGATATACTTTGAAAAAGTTTAAAAACCTATATTCTCAAATATATATAAAATACATTTGAACTGAAATGACTGGTTTCTATATAATAATTTTAAGGTGGTTCCTGATACTCTTGAGGCATTTGGAATCAAAATTTATTTTTATCCTCCTTCTCCATAAAGTATTTACTGAGTGTCTCATTGTAGTATATGGTTTAAGCAAAGCATTGCACAAAGTAGATTATTCAGAAATAGTTTGAGTGCGTAATAGTTTGGGACATAAATGATTTCATACATCTACAGGAGCTAGGAGGGCTAGTTTATAACTGGAGATATTGTTTTATAAGGTGTTATTATTTTAGAATACATGTGTTAAGAATTCAGACAGCAAAGTTATTTTCAGTGGTTACATTTATGGTGGCCAGATACTGTTATGCTTGGAAACAAAGCCTTCCAATCCACCCAGGATCTAGGCAACCATTTTATTCCCAGTCGCACCCTCCACCCACACCATTTCAGATAAAGTGTCAGGTTGGTGCTCAGCTGCTGGGAAAACTAATGATCAAAACTCAGGAAAAAAAATTCTTTAGAGGTTTTTTCTGGCAGATACCTATAGTCTGGAGGGAAGTGTTGCACAGTGAAAATGATCATGTTTACTCCTAAGCTAAATGGGCATTCATCTTATTCTCATGCCTGTCATGGTGTACCCAGAAAGTGCTAAATGGAGTGAGCATAATGGAATAACTCCCCACCCTCTCCAGGAAAAGAAACTTCTCATTTTAATGTTATGGTGTGTTCTCTAATAGTAATGATCTTTATAGCTTTATAGGATACTCTCAAAAAACAGCACTGAAAGTGGATCAAATGATTTCATTTTGCTTTGGCTATTAGTCTATCTCAGAGACAGTTTACTGTCTCATACGTAATATACCAATAGTGATTATCCCTGATTTCTAAATAACACTATCAGGGATTCAATGACAATGAAAACAGCAGGAAACGCCAAGTAGCATAATAGCTTCCTAAGCAGCTATGTAACTTTCTATTTCTCTGAGGGCTGAGGTAAGTCAGTGGACTGGTGGACAGAGAACTTTTGTCTTCTGAAGGCTGTCTATTGCCCCTGTAAGAACCTATGATGGAGGGGCATCAGGACCAAAGAGCTTGAACTGGCAACACGAATTTATTTCATATCTTGGCAGAAACTCGCACACCATCACAGTCCAGCGTGATAATGGTGTATTCTTTCCCGACTATGACCCACCACAGGAAAACCATGAGGGTCATACAATGGCCAGAAATTAACTCTTGACATACTTGCAGCTTTTCCAGCAAGCGCTGGGGCTTAGTATTACAGAACTAGAAGAGCTGATCTCCCCTGGTGATAGCAATCTGCCTTTCAATTTTGCTGTCTTGAACAACCAGCTGTGAGCCTTTATATAACATTTCACAGTCCCTTAATTACCACATGCCAACCTCAGGGCTGCTAATCCTAATACCGTTCCAAAGTGAAGGACTTATGACATGTCAGCAGTTAAATGCAGCTCTTTCTGTGGTAATCATGTTTGGTGGAAAATATAGTTCTTCCCAAACACAGTGAATACTAACCTTAAAATGTTCAGATAAACTTTTGCTTGTGCCCCACATCACTGGAGAGAAATAGCTTCTTGTGTCCTGGCTGAGAGGTGTACCAGGGTTGCTAAATATATAGCAAAAAGCCAAATGAGAAAGACTTGTAGAGAAAAGAAAAATGGATAAAAACTGGCAGGACAAGATTCATTGTACTGCTCAAGCATAGCATAGCTAGTCTTTTTTCTTTTCTTGGTGGAAATTGGGCCACAAACACAGCATTCGTAGGGCATGTGATGATGCAAAAGGACTAACTAAGCTTTGCTGATCTTAACATGGCCGCCAGGACAGTGTTATTACTTTAGTGCAGATGCAGGCAGGTCAAGGCACCTACAGGAAAAAGAAAGGTTTGCCCTTATTGGGTGAAACAGAGACATCCATTGACCAGGCCCAGTCATTCAGGACCAGTATTAGCTGGGACTCATATAGGCTGGATTTGTTTTCTCTGCTTCTGCTTACCTTCTACCCAAGTTGGTATGCTACTGACTGCCAGAAAGCAGTTAATCAAGTCTACACTTCAAATGTAGCAGTGTAAATTTAATACAACATTTGTTGTTTGGTGAGTTTCTTAATATCCCCAGACATATTAATCAATCAACCAGTACTTACTAAACCTCTATTCTGCCCTGAGTGTTTTGCTAAGTGTTCTTGAGGACATGAGACATATGAGATGGAGTTTTAGTTCTCCAAGGAAGTGCGATGAGGTCGCTTACAGGGTTTGAATCCTAGCATGTCAACTTACCAGGCTGATGACTTAGAGAAAATTA
Source organism: Globicephala melas (assembly GCF_963455315.2). Taxonomy (NCBI): domain Eukaryota; kingdom Metazoa; phylum Chordata; class Mammalia; order Artiodactyla; family Delphinidae; genus Globicephala; species Globicephala melas. The sequence continues at coordinate 47,754,215 of NC_083326.1, forward strand.
AGTTACATTTTAGACCCTCACCATTTTTAACTAGTTTAAAAATGCCTATTGTACAGAGTTAGAATTTCTATCCCAGACCCCCTCTGAGCTCCATACTTGTATATCCAATAGTCGACATGCAGAGTCCACCTGGATATCTAACAGAATCACAAGCTATACATGTTCAAGATTCTTCATCCTCGCCCCTCCACCCCTACCAAGATCCCCACTACAAACTTTTTCCTCCAACTTTTCCCTTTGTCAATAAACAGAATCGTAGTCCCATCAGGACCTTCTTTTCTCATTAATTCATCAGCAAGTCCTATCAGTCTTGTCTTGGAAGTTCATCTCTGATCCACCTACGTTTCTTTGTCTTCATTGCCTCCACCTGTAATTCAGGCAACCATCATTCATCTCCTACAACAGCTCCCCCTCTGGTTTCACAGCTTTGACCCTGAGCCCTCCAATCCAATCTCCACTCAGTAGTAAAAGTACTTTTAAAACCCAAATTGGGATTTTCACTTCTGGTTAAGATGTAAAAAGTCATGAATTCCTATTTTTCAATGGTGTACTTAATTATTTTGTGCTCAAATTATTCCAGATTTTACTGGTGGCAGCCTCTTCAAATGACTCCCATGTCTTTGTGACATGTCCTCATTAATTTTACTGAGAACGTCTTTACTCCTTGTCATAACAAAACTTTCCAGGCTCACCTTGTACCTCTCTGTCCCAGGTCTAGAATCAGCACTTCTTTGAGGATCCCTGGTTCCTTTTATTGGGGAAACGGATTAGACACAACATTTTGAGTGCTAGGGGTGCTTATTATTCTTAGGATGTCATCGTTTCTTGACCCCTTCAGTGAGCAGAGCTAAGAAACATAAAAATGTATGTACATATAAATATACTTATCTATACACATGCACATACACATGCATAAGCACATGTATTTCATATTTTAGAAATCATGAGTTCATATTGTTACCTCCAATTCCAATTCATCCCTACAGGGTTCATTTACTTCATTTCATATTTGTATGTCCTTTCTTCCGCAGTGCAAATCCTGGCCCCCTCACAGTAACAACACATTTACTTATTTGCTCAAGCTTATAGTACATTTAATTTTTTTTCAGAATTATTTAACTCGTCCCTCTTCTAAGCACAAATGAACTAAAAGAAGTTCAGAGTTTGTTTGCAATTCTCACCCCACATTCCACTACATCCTCTACCCCACCCAACACTGAGGGCTTAATAATCAAATTCTGTGTTCATAAATTACCTGATTGTTCTCTCTTTTTTTTTTTTTTACCCTCCCATAAGTGTGGTTATAGTATTCCTTGAAATACATTAGGGCCGTCTGTTTTACTTTCATTTCCATTTTAGATTCCCCCTTTCCATCTGGATTGGGTTAATTTAATTTTTTTATATTAAAAACTTTAACATGATTCCAAAGGCTAAAATTGTATCAAAAAGGAATATTCTGACAAGTGTCCCTGCCTTCATATCCCTTTTGCCCTGTTTCCTCCCCTACCTAACCTTATAGAAAGCAAACTGTTTTATTTCTGGTTTATTTTCCTTGTATTTCTTATGTAGAGGTAAGAAGATATCTATTATGATTTCTTATTTTTCCCCTCTATTTTACACAAAAAGAAGTATACAATATGTGCTCTTTTGTACTTTACTTTTTTCTCCACTTAGTAATATATTATGGAAATCACTTTGTAGCAATTCATATAGCTCATCCTCGTTCTTTTTTACCTCCTTCTCCCTCCCTTCCCCTTCTTTTTCTTTTTAACAATTGGATAGTGTGGCTGACATCACTTGGTGTATCCACCAATTTTTTTTTTTTTTTTTTTTGCGTACACGGGCCTCTCACTGCTGTGGCCTCTCCTGTTGCGGAGCACAGGCTCCGGACGCGCAGGCTCAGCGGCCATGGCTCACGGTACCAGCCGCTCCGCGGCATGTGGGATCTTCCCGGACCGGGGCATGAACCCATGTCCCCTGCCTCGGCAGGCGGACTTTCAACCACTGTGCCACCAGGGAAGCCCTATCCACCAAATTTTAAAATATCAATGCTTGGACATTTAGGGAGCTTCTGATATTTTGCAATTATACATATTGCTGCTGTGCATAAATTAGTACATATATATTTTCATATTATTGAAAGTGTATTTTCCTAGAAGATTCCTAGTATAAATTCCTAGAAGATTGCTGGGTCAAAGGGTACAGGTAGTTGTAGTTTTGTGAGACATTGTCAGTTTTCCCTCCATAGGAGTTGTGTCATTTTGCATTCCAGCTAGCAGTGCATAAGAGCACCTCTTCCCCCACAGCCTCACTGATAGAATGTGTTGTGGAGTTTTTGAAATTTTGCCAATCTGATGGGTGAGAAATGGTAACTCAGTGTGGTTTACTTTGCATTTCTCTTATGTGTAGATTGTACATCTTTTCATATGTTTCAGGGCCATTTTTGTATCTCTTTTAATGAATTTTTGGTTTACATCTTTTGTCCATTTTTCTGTAGGATTTTGGTCTTTTATTCTTCAAATTTTAAATATTCTTTGTATGTTAATGATACATATGTATCATGTATGTTAATGTATTATGTATGTTAATCCTTTATCTGTGAAACGTGTTGCATATATTGTCTCTCAGTATGTTTTCATTTTAAAGATTGTTTAGTTTGGGGTGGTAAAATTTATCAGTACTTTACTATGCTGCATATGGATTTTGAGACATTGTTAGAAAGCCTTTTCCTACACTTTGGTTATATATAACCTGTGTTATCTTCTGTTACTTGTATAGGTTTTTTTTTTTTTTTACATTTGGATCTCTGATCCATTTGGTGTTTATTTTGTGTATTATAAAAGGAACGAGTCTAATTTTATCATTTCTAAAAAATTATCCCATTGTCTCAGCACTATTTACTAAGAAGAAAGAAGATAATCTTTATCTCAATTTTTTGTGATACCACCTTTATCATATGCTATATTTCTCTATATAATTTGGTCTATTTAACCATCAAACTCTTAACAGCCATGTATGGACTGATATATAGGATCATAATTCAGAGGAGCCTCAGCCACAGGATAAGTCGGCACTGACTTGCCAGATCTTTCCCATGAGCCTTCACTGAGTGCATAGGGGACATGTGCTGGTGACTGGAGACAGGGCAAGAGCCCTTAAGGGACTCATATCCCCAAGGTACATGTCCCATTCCCTACATGCAAGGTGGTGGCACAGTGAAGTCACTCCTGCTGAGCTCTGTCTGAATTTCTAATCCACAGATTCATAAGCAACATAATTGTTATTGTACTAAGCCTCTAAGTTTTGGGTTAGTTTGCTATGTAGCAAAAGAAAATTGAGAATTGCCTTCTAGTGTGCATATAAGGCATGTGGAAGTCACCATGCCATCTAATAACAAGTAAAAAAAACTGAACAGATTGAAAAATCAACAGCTTTTCTTGGATCCATATGCGAGGGGAGGATACAGGGCAAACCACTGCCCTTAAGATTGGAGAGACAGACAAGTGAATATAGGGAGTCATGGCTTAGCAGAGCAGAGTCGTAAGTGAAAACCACAACAGGAACCAGTGCTGGGGTAGGAAAACCAGAACTGTAATTGACAAATTGCTGGAGACTCAGTGTGGACAGGTCTGAGAATTAAAAACTCCAGGGGTAGCCAGTTATTGGAAGGTCCCTTCAATATTGTAAGATTTACCTCCAGCAGCTTGGCTAGATTCCCACAGTAAATATTGGAGAAAAATCCCCTTATGTTTCTGGCAGAGGAGGGGAAAATGACCCATTTTAAAATATACCAGAGCATTCTGTCCTAACAAGGCCTGCCCTCAGGGGAAACTAGTTAACCAGAGCCTAACCTGTTGGAGTATTATCAGACCCTAATTGACCCTGGGGAAAAGGAACTCCCAACTCCAGCCCTCCCTAGCCATCCTATCCCACTTAAGGTGGGAGAAAAAAACCTAAGAAATTCTTTTGCAGCTCACGGTCTACAGGCCTGGTCTCACTAGAAGACTGAGACCTAATCATAGAACTATAGAATGCTTCTCCTCCCCCCACAGCTGACCACCACCACATAAACAAACTATGGTCCATCCAGACAATGAAATATTATTTAGTGCTGAAAAGAAATGAGCTATCAAGCCATGAAAAGACATGGAGGAAAGTTACACGCATATGACTAAGTGAAAGAAGCCAATCTGAAAAGGCTATATACTCTATGATTTCAGCTGTATGACATTCTGAAAAAGGCAAATCTATAAAGACAATAAAAACATCAGTGGTTGACAGGGATTAGGGGTAGGGGTAGGGATGAACTGGCAGAGGATAGAGGATTTTTAAGGTAATAAAAATACTCTGTATGATACCACAGTGATGGATACATGTCATTATCCATTTGTCCAAATGTATAGAATGTACAACACTAAGAGTGAACCATAATGTAAACTGTGGACTTTGGGTGGTAATGATGTCAGTGTAGGTTCATCAGTTGTAACAAATGTACCCCTCTTATGGGGGATGTTGATAGTAGGGAGGCTATGCATGTGTCAGGGTTGGGGATGTATGGGAGTTCTCTGTACTTTCCCCTCAAATTTGCTGTGAATGTTAAACTGCTCTTAAAAAATTGTCTTAATTTTTAAAAAGATAATTGATATACTACTTCTATTAAACATTGTACTGGAAGTCCTTGCCAGTGAAATAAGACAAGGAAAATTAAAGATATATGTATTAGAAAAGAAGTAGAACTTCCATTATTGTGGACACAGGAAAACTTATGAGAGTTACAAACAAAACAAAACAACTTACTAGCACTAGTAAGTACATTTAATATGGTTGCAGAATACAAGGTTAACATAGAAAAATCAATTGTATTTCTATACCTAGCAAAAAAATTGGAAAATAAAATAAAAACATTTATTTTAGCAGCAAAATATCAAATACCTAGGAATTAATCTGTCAAAAGATTAATTAATTTCAGTCTTTGCACTGAAAACTAAAAAATGTTGCTAAGAGATACTAAAGATATTGGAAGACAATATTGTCAAGACGTCAGTTCTACCAAACTGATCTTGAGTTTCAACATAATCCTAACCGAAAGCCCAGAAGGGTAATTTAAACTTTTAATGAAAGTACAAATCTAAAATAGTCATAACAATTTTGAAAAAGAACAAATTTTGAGATTTGCAATACTTGCTTTAGGGCTTTAAAGCTACAGTAATCAAGACATTGTGGCACTGGCATAAGGATAGACAAATAGATCAATGAAGCAGAATACAGTCCAGAAATAGATTCAGAAATTATGGTTGATTGATTTTTACAAGGCCTTAAGTCAATTCAATCAGGAAAGGAAAGTCTTTTTAACAAATATTGCTGGAATAATTGGATACCCATATTTTTAAAAAGTAACACAATGTCTACACATACATAATATATATGTAAGTGTATGTATAGTAATACATAACAAAATTAATTTGAGACAGATAATAGATCTAAATGTAAAAGCTAGAACAATGAAGCCTCAAGCAGAAAGCATGTACGATCATGTAACCTGGGAATAAGCAAAGCTTTCTTAGGACATATAAAAGAAAAAAATTGATAAGTTCATGAAAATTAAAAGGACACCATTAAGAAAATGAATAGGCAAGCCACAGACTGGGAAACATATTTGCAAAATATATATCTCACAAAGAACTCATATCTGTATATATAAACAAATCCTATATTCAACAACCTCGTACAAAATTGGGCAAAAGACTTGAACAGAGGAAAAAGGACACATGAATGTCCAAAATGCCCAGGAAAAGGTGTTCAACATCATTGATCTTGATGAAAAGGCAAATTAAAAGCACAATGAGATACCATTTCCCTCCCACTAGAATGGCTAAAATCAAAAAGACTGACATTGTTAAATGTTAAAGAGGATGTGGAGCAAATGAAACTCTCACATTTGGCTGCTAGGACTGTAAAATGGTAAAAGCCTTGGAAAACTGAAAGTTCCTTATAGAATTAAACATACACCTTCCCTATGGCCCAGCATTTCTACTCCTATGTCTTTAGCTGAGAGAAATGAAAACAAATGTCTACCAAACACTTGCATGAGAACATTGAGAGCAAATTTATTTATAATAGTCGGATGGGAGTCAGTACAAATGTCCATCAATAGGTGAATGATTTGTCCAGTTGGAGTGTTTGCATGCAGTTGAATACTCTTCAGCAGTAAAAAGAAACGAACTATTGATACACATAGCAGCATGGACGAATCTCAAAAACACATTGAGTAATAGAAGTTGGACAGAAACAGGTACACACTATATGATTCTATTTATATGAAGTCCAGGAATAGGCATGTTGATAGAAATCTGATCAACGTGAGAAGGGAGTAGGGTTGGTAGTTGTTGTTTACTTCCAAGGAGACTGGCAGAAAGAGAAGTGCTCTATATCTTTTTATGGGCAGTCATTATAAGTTACACAAAGCTAAATTAGATCACCTTATTCTCCTCTTTGATGGTTTCAATTGCCCTTGGATATAACCTAAATGGCTAGATTTTGGGGGTATTTTTCCATTTGCACTTACAGCAGTTTAAAAGTTTTATTTATTTAGCTATTTCCTATGATGGGTTTGATTCTGAGGGCAGGGACTATGCCTATCTTGTTCACGATTGCATTGCCAGTGCAAGTATACAGCTGTTCATTACGTTTTAGCTTCTTTCTCTTTCCTTCTCTTTCCACCCTTTAAGGAACTGAAGTTAATCACCAAATCTGAACTAGAACTGGTAACACACATTGTTCTTTCTGGATTTAGCTTAGCTGTATTTTTGAAATTGGCTTTCATCACATACATGTCGTTCTGAGGGGTAGGGTATGATGTCCAGGTGAAGGGACTGGAGTTCCTGCCAATGAAGTAGCGGGTGTTTTACAGCAATCCTAACACCCGTGGTTAGTCAAAATGCAGTTCTCTCATATTGTAGATTCAGACCTGGTTTCGATTTCTTGTTACAAGAAATTATTGCCTTCCAATGAATAGAAAATAGTGTTTAAAATATGGTCGAGTTGACTGTTTATGTCCTTGAACTGGAATGAATCATCTTAGAAATGGGTACCATAGGATAGCACTAGATGTATCACAGAGAAAACATCTACCACCCGTTCTGTATATAAATTTCTGGACCATCAACCAATTTAACAACAAAGAGAAGCTGTAGCCATGTTTTTGAAATGAAGAACTAAATCACTGCAAAGACATAGACACAAAAGGGCACATCACTGCTCTTTCCATTTTTACACAAAATAAGCATTTAGTAACTGTTAATGAGGAGAATCCCAAAGTATTTTATGTAATAATTTCCTTTAGGAAATAATGGTTCTATTGAAACAACCCTGGAATCTCAGTGGCAGAAGACAACAAAGTAGACAACATTTCTATTCTCACTACCTGTCCATCATGGATCAGCTGGGGACTTTGCTCTTCTGGGGCCTGTGTCTTTTCTCTGTGATCAAAGAAGAAGAAATAGCCACCAACAGGAACATTGCTGATTGTCACAGCAGAGAGAAAAAGAGCGAGTAGCTGATTGTTCATTGCTCTCGAATTTTCCCCCAGGAGATAACATGCATTTCTTGTCCAAAGTGAGTCACAAGGCCATTTCTAACTCTAAAGTGGACAAGGCACTGCAATCCTACCATGTGCCTGGAAGGGGGAAAGCTGAGAATATTGGGTAAACAGCATTCGCGATCAGCATCCCGATGAAAGTTGAACCTTTTCTTCTATGACCACCATCAAGACAGCCACCACCACCGTCACTCCTCATGTACTAGTCAAAAGGCACTAAGTATTGACCACATGCCATGTATTGTGCTTTATTCATTAGCTCCTTTACTCGTCACAACAACTTGATCATGTAGATACTATTGCTATCCACATTTTTTAGATAAGAGAATAAAGACTGGAAGAGGAATGTATTTACACCCAGGTCATACATTCAATAAGGGAAAGAGCCAGGATTTGAACCTAGATACATCTGACTCAAGGACTTGTCCTCTAAACCACCATGTTATACAGTCATTCTAGCCTTGATGAAATGTGTTTAAAATTAACACTGAAGGCCCACATCCCTAAGGCACTCTTAAGAACTTATTGAATTGAACCAAGGATATGCCAAAATCAGGTATTTGGTACAGGCTTAGTAACACTGACACATCTGCCAAGATTTTTCTAGGCCCCAAGGACCACATGTCTTCACTCTCCTTGGGAGTCTGTAGGTTTTTACTTCCGCCAGCAGAGGCTGTGTAGATTCTCTAGTGTATAGACACCTGTGAAAAAGGAGACATGGAGACTGAAAGGGAACATCTCAGGCTGGTTGATACTGTGCTCTCATGAGATCCTGTCTAGCTGTTACAGAGTGATATGCTTCTTCCCAGGTGTAATACTCAGAAACCTATAATCTGGGGTCCCGGTTTTAAGAACTGTTTTCCATAACTTCTGAACCTCAGAACCAGCCTTTTATGAATGTCTGAATATCTTCTTCTGAAAGTACCTCACCCTAATTTTCCTTTAAGAAACTGAAAAGCTGCTTTGGCCTACTAATTTGGGTCATTAATCCCTATAGATGTGAGCCTCTTGTAGAGAGATTTAGTGCTAAAGTTTAAATATTTGGACTGGTTTGTCCTTTACTGACAACTTTTCACTATATTTGGATTGTATGGTTTTATCTTTATTGCTTTAGATATGAAGTGTTGAGGTAGATATTCGAGATATGTCAATTGGTCAGATAGCTCCTGACCTGAGCAAGGTCGACCAACAATTTTTCCTTAGTAATTCCTCAGGGACCTGCTAGCACCCAGTTGGAGCTGCCTCTCTATCAAAAGATTCTGTTGGCCTGAAGGACTGTTCTTCATAATTAAAGATAGTTAATTTTAAGTTCATATTACGTCTTCGGAAAGTCTGATGGCCATTACTTGTCAACAAGAGTTTGTTAATACTTGGCGGTCCTCAAAAGACCAGTACAAACAGTGACCAGCCACTATTCTGTCCAGGCCTCCAGCGTTGTTGTCCCTAACCTCCTTGGATGAAATCTTTTTTGTCTATTCTCTCTTGTCTGGGCTTTCACCCCAGTACCACAATAAAAATGGCTTTCTGGATGCTTTCTCCTGCTTTCAAGAAGCCTTGAACAGCAAAGCCACACACCTCTCCTAGTGTGTGTATGTGTGTATCTGTTGTCAATTACCTTTTAGTCTATCTTGACACCTTCCCCTTGGCTCCAAAATGGAACCCATTTTATTGCCATCTCCAGGAGACACTCTCAGGGGCTCCCCATATCCCATCATCCTCACCACCTCAGTGCCCCCCTCTGGACCTCCTGCAGCCAGAATATGCATTTCTTTGCCTCAGGGCTTTCTCTTAGCACTTTGCTGCTCCTATGAGAATTGACAGCCCCCATCCATCCACCCACACACCTGCCTACCACTCTCAATCCATGACTGGTGGGATTTGGTATATAAATACCCAGCTCCTTCACCTCTTGAATGGAATAACTAATTCATTTCCAGTCACCTACAGGGGCAGCTGGCTTGGTAACACACATTTCCCTGGCTTCCTGCCTTTCCTCATCTCGCTCCCTTCCTCCTCTGCTGTGCCCCTTCACCTCCCTGGTACACTGTGTGCTTGTATCTCCTGTCTCAGGGTCTGCTTCTAGAGGAATCCTAGCCATGACACCAATCAAGAGTGAGTGCTGACAAGCTGATATTGGGTAATTTCATGAAAGATTTGTGCTTTAAAAGGTTTGGTAGAATGAAAGTTTTGGGCATTTGAAAAGTTTACGTTTTCTCCTCTAAAGAAATAGGGGTGATCTGGGAGTCAGAAGCAGAAACCTGGTCTACAGAGGCGGTCAAAGAGGCTGTACTTGCTTCTTTCCAAAGTTGGAAGGACCCAGAAACAGAACATGTGCTGTCCGGAAGATGGGGGGAGAAAGGGAAAAGTCATTTGTGCTGGTGACGTTATCAGTGTCTGTGTAAGTGTTTAGGTCTTGGGGCAATTTTGAAGCTTCCATTTGTCATTCGTTTCCCCTCTGGCAAGAGAGAACACACCACTGTTTTGTTTTGAAGCATTTTGTGCTGTGTACAGGTGCACCTAATTCCATGTATGGCCCTCTGTGCTCGCTGTGCCCGACTGCAAACACATCTTTCACAACATCCCAGTGCATTTGTCACTTACCCAGCGTGTTTACTACCACATGATTTTTACTTGGGGAACGCTTTTCCAACTCCCCTACTTCCATCTGCCCAAGGATTTGTTCAGATTACAAATATCTTTCTAGGAAATTTGCATTTTCTCCAAATGTCTGGTAAAATGTTTTCAGTCTTCATTTTTTATTATCTTTCCCATGGATGATAGTGTTGTATAATGGGCTCTGTGTTGGAATCTCTTACAGTTTGGGGGATAGAATTATCACATATCTTCTAGCATCTTAAGTTCAACACGCACACACCCCATTACTATAGATAGTCTTTGAGTCTTCTCTTTGCCTTTTCCCATGTGGTGAACCTAAGAATAAGTCTTGACTTTCCCTGTCCCCTCACTGTCCCCATAACTATTCAATCAACAAATCCCCAGCCTCACTTTCACCTTGTAAATATCTCTGACGTCTGTTCATTTCATTCCACCTTTAGTGCCATCAGCTCATCCCATTACTCCTAACAAGCCTCCTGCTTCTGATTTTTTTCTCCAATTATTTCTCCACAATGTGGCCAGACTATTCCCACCAAGTGCAAATATAATAATTTCAGCTCCCCTACTAAAACTTATCAGTGGCTTCCCTTTCCTCTTAAAGTAACTCCCAAACTCTACTCTGATTTTCCAAGCCCTTCCTACTCATCTCTTTAGAGTTACCTCCCTCTACCCTCCCTCTGGCCTTCTTCACCCCACCCTTCATCCCCCAGCCTTCTGTCTTTCAGCTTAACAACTGCTCTCTCGCCCACCATCCCCATCCCCATTTTCTTGCCCCATTTGTCTGCCTCATACTTGAGGCTTCAACTTAACAATATTCCCTTGGGAGCTCTTCCCTGATCCATAAGCCAGACTAAGTCCTGACTATATTAACTATCTTCCCAGCTAAACTGTAAACTCTGTAAGGACAACAGTTGTGTCTATCTTGCTTATCATTCTATTCTCAGTGTCTAGAATAGTGTCTGGTATAGAGATGATAAACCACACAGCTTCAAATATATTCTTATACATTATGAAGAGAAAAGGAGCATTACAGCAAATTGAAATTGGACGTCTCTGGTCCAGTTTCTGTCACTTACCAGCTGTGTCACTTTATTTAGTCAATATTGCCTAAGGTTTCATCTGTAAAGAACTTGGACTAGGTGATCTCAGGCATCTCCTTCAGCTCCAGCATTCTGAGTGCTTTTATAAACGTTTATATATATAGTTTACATGGGCTAATATAACCTTACTATGTGTAGAACCCAATGCTGCTAAATGTAAATAATTATTTCATTATGTCTTCTTATGTCATGAATGGCTTATGCCTTACTGACTTTCATATCTATATGGATTTTTCAACAAAAGATAGAAAAGATAAAAAGTAGCCATAGGGCTTCCCTGGTGGCGCAGTGGTTGAGAGTCCGCCTGCCGATGCAGGGGACACGGGTTCGTGCCCCGGTCCGGGAAGATCCCACATGCCGCGGAGCGGCTGGGCCCGTGAGCCATGGCTGCTGAGCCTGCTCATCTGGAGCCTGTGCTCCGCAACGGGAGAGGCCACAACAGTGAGAGGCCCGCGTACAGCAAAAAAAAAAAAAAAAAAAAAAAAGTAGCCATAAAAGTAATTTTTGACACATTCTTGGTGATTGTACATCCTTTTGGCTCCTCCTTCTAAAGTTGTTTCAGTGATTGAGAGACATCATTCTATATGAAGATTGGTTCTGACAGTTAACCTGTAAATGTGTTAACTTCCTCAATTGTTATCCAAGTTCCTCCTCGTGTTTATTCTTTCATTAAGTATAATGTATATATCAGCTACTCAATCTTTTCTGAAAGGTACACATACTTTCCTTGCTTTTACACAATACTGAACAGATTACCCTGTAATCTTGTTAGTACAGTGCACCCAAATAGCAAAACATTTCATAGTTGCAAGCATGGGCAGGTGCTTAGAAAACATTTACTGAATGCTTGTTAAATGCTGAAGCATTGTCTCTACATGTATTTAACTTATTCTCGAAGCCACACTCCTTGATAGGTGTTAACCCATTTTCCTGATGGGAAAACTGAGTTTCAGAAAGGTTAATTTGGCCATAGTCTCATATGTGGTTTGTCACAGAGCACAGATTCAAGAGTTCATGGAGCTAGACTTCATGTTCCTGAAGAGGAAGACTGTTTTGCTTTTTGTCACCTCTGAATTCCCAATAAATATTTACTGACTGACTGACTGAATGAGTGAACAATTGACACGCAAGTCAATATTTTCCCTTTCACATGGTGCATATTCCCCAGCCGGAAGCAGAGTGAAACTGCAGGTACCTTTCTAGGCTCTACCTATGCTTCTGTCCTTTGGTTTCCAGTAGTCAGTGTAGAACACAATGGCATCTTATCAGCCAACTTTAATGTACACCAACACACATATGGTTTCAGCTCTGCTTTGTTTTAATGCAAGGAAATCAAAACTGTGATTTTAATTAAATAAAACCCACTCTGTCATGTGGCTTTTTTATGGGCAAGCCCACCTGCAGTGGCAAAAGCTAGCTGGTCTTCTTTTCGTAGGAAGATAACTGTTCTTGGTACTTGCTGATTGATGATCAGAGATTCCAGTGGCTAGACAGGTGACAGGTAGGGCAAAGGAGTTGTCACAAGTTACCCAAAGTTTATATTTATGCAGTGGTTAATGAGTTATATATGTGGGGTACTGGGGCAGGCTGCCTGGTACAATGTCCAGATGGTGTGTTGTCCATTTTGGAGTTCTCCTTGCCTCCTTGCGCCTTTCAGGGCTGCCCTTGATGGCCACTTCTAACTCTATTAAAAATGTTAGGGGTTGAGAACACTCACTGATTTGCCCCGAGCCCCTCTCCGGGACCTGAGAGCACTAGTATTTCACCTTTATTGCATTCGTTCCATGCTAATATTGGATGGGATTGTGTTAATTTTCTATTTCTTTGCTTGAAGAGATCCTGAAAGTACCACTAAGGAGTATTTACAGGATAATAATGTCACAGTCTGCAGTTCTTCATTTATTGATTCTCTACAAGCCTTCTTTTTCTTACACTGTGGTTTTTTCCTTTCTGCTTCCATGAGAATTAAAAGACATTTGGTTTGTTGTTGGCTTTAATCTAGTTTATTATTCGCAAGGTTATTATTTGAAGTCTAAGGGATGGTTAAGATTCTAGCAACAGTTTTGTACAAATAGTGGACACAATCTCTGTTCATTATTTCTAGTCAACTCTCAAATGCTATTTTCTTAGCACTGCCAGGGCATTCGTTTTTATGGATATTAGCGATCATATAAAAAGCAATCCAAGGGTATTGAAGAACAGATTTCATACTGTAAAAAACGGACAGGCTTTATCACATGGAATAAAATAGTAACTATATATTTTTCCTAATTCACTGCTGTTGGTGGAGATTTTAAAAGACGATTATAATAAGCACTTTTCTTAGTTGACCCATGAATTATTTGGCTCTGTTGCTGAAATGTCAAGCAGTCAACTAAGAAAAGGAGTACAATTTAACTAACAAACCTATTCCCAGAGCAGTGCAGATGGAGTTTCTACTTCTTCCCTTGAGAGGCCACTTTGTAATCCAATAGTTCTCACAGTCAGGAATTTTTTTCTTGACATTCAGCCTAAAATTTTCCTTACCTGAGATCATCTCATTATGCCAAAAAAAAAAAAAATACTACCAGCAGCTTGTTTAAAAAATTATCCCCTGCAGAGGTACAAACTCTTATATTTCAGTATATTTATTCTTAATAATGGATTTATATAGGTTTTTTTGTTTGTTTTTTTGCGATACGTGGGCCTCTCACTGTCGTGGCCTCTCCTGTTGCGGAGCACAGGCTCCGGACGCGCAGGCTCAGCGGCCATGGCTCACGGGCCCAGCTGTTCCGCCGCATGTGGGATCCTCCCGGACCGGGGCACGAACCCATGTCCCCTGCATCGGCAGGTGGACTCCCAACCACTGCGCCACCAGGGAAGCCCCCTTATATAGATTTTTGAGGCTGGTGTCTGAGATCCCACTCCTCATTACTACTACTACTACTACTATTACTAGTGTTATTATTATTATTTTGCATTTTTAGTCTTTCCTATGGGTAAGCAACATTCTAGATGCATTTTTTTCTGGCTGAGTTTTTTTTTTTTTTTTTTTTGCGGTACGCGGGCCTCTCACTGTTGTGGCCTCTCCCGTTGCAGAGTACAGGCTCCGGACGTGCAGGCTCAGCGGCCATGGCTCAGGGGCCCAGCCGCTCTGCGGCATGTGGGATCTTCCCGGATCGGGGCATGAACCTGTGTCCCCTGCATTGGCAGGCGGACTCTCAACCACTGCGCCACCAGGGAAGCCCCTGGCTGAGTTTTAAATGCCTTATTTATTACACCATGCTCACCTAGTATGAAGCTGTTCTCTAAGCGGTTATTACGTGACTGATCCTGTCATCCTGGATCTCACACAATTGATAACAATCACCACTTCCCAGTACTAGACTACAGGGCCATATATACTGACTGTGAGCATGGAAACCCTCAGGACAACCATATCCCAGAGCAGTAATTTCAACAGGATCCTCTTTCTTCCCTCCTTTCCTCCCTCTCTCTTATTCTGTCTCTCTTTCTTCTCCTTCTCCTCCTTTTCTTTCTCCTCCTCCATCTTCTTCTTTAAGACTCCTTTTCTATCCCCTAGTCGGTGAGGTGAGATTTATTTCTTCTCTTTCTTAGATTGATCACCAGACTACCAGTACTATCTAACCCATCTTCCATCAATATTTTTAGTACAGAAAGCTCCCACTATGTGCAAAAATGTGTTTTCTTTTTATTGGATGCAGACATATAGATAAAATATAAGATATATTAATAGGCTTTATTTTTAGAGAAGTTTTAGATTCACAGCAAAATTGAGCAGGGAGTACAGAGTTCTCACATATCCCGTCCTCACCACACACACACAGACACACACACACACATACACACACACACACGGTCTCTCTACTATCAACATCCTGCATCTGTGTGGTACACGTGTTACAACTGATGAAACGACTTTCACCCGTCATTATCACAAAGTTCACTCTTTCTGTTGTACATTCATAGGTTTTGACAAATGTATGACATGAATCTGCCATTACAGAATCATATAGATAATATGAATAGTTCTGCTGCCCTAAAAATCCCCTTGATATAGATATTTTTATGGTCTCAGCATCTTGCTTACAGATCCTGTTTTCCTTGACTATATTCCAGAAAAAGATATAACCATCAGTGGTTTACAAAATATGTTATCTAATAATCTTAACCATAGATTCTTAGAGTCCAACCCAATTGTGAAAACTCAGGGTTTTCACAGAGAGGAACACTTTTAAGGGGAGTTGTTGTCCTAATGACAACGTTCCATTTGACTTTACTGTGTAAAGTTATTGTCTGGAGACCCTGGACTGACCCACAGTATTTTCAAGTGTGGGTAATGCATCATGTTGCAATCACACCCTCCCAGGTCCAGATTAAGATCTAAGAGCTATTAAGTTTATGGTGTCCATCCCCATATTTAATTCAAAATAAACAGTACTAAGCTATATAAGAATGACATCAGTTTATTAGTTTTTAATTTGTCCCATGATGATTACCTAGATGCTCTTTTTTCATATTTAAATAAAAAAACTTTTTTTGTGCCCACTATTTACTGATAACTGAAGCACATGCTTAGCCTGCCTGTTGTGGAATCTGAAACTATTCTTTCTTTTCTTACTTCAGTCTCTTTGTTATGTTTGTGTGAATTTTACTCTTTTAAATTTGGGTAGATTAAAGAGAAAACAAAAGCAAGATGTGGGGAAGAGTTGTAAGCATCTGTTGAAACATTCCATTTAGCCTGGATTGGATTGTACACTGCTGACTTGTTGATGCCCCTTAAATTCCTAAATGCCTGAGTTATTTCTTTGCAGGTAGCACCAAGGGAATCACAGATATTCTAATTTTCAGGTCTCTTTCTAGAGTTTCTGAAATCTTTCATGAAAAATTACACTCTGGATTCATTTCCTATTATGCAAATTGCAACTTGGAGAATGTGCCACAAACATTAAATGACATATTGAATCTCACATTTCATAATTAAATAAGGCACAAAAGCCCAGACCTGTGGCTTTAAGAATGTTGAAGCCTGGGCCCTCTGTGGTGAGTTTGTCAGTTTGAACTGTGTTTGCGTTTAACCAAACCAAATATTCCCATGTGGTACAGGCCTTTACCTCGTCACCCACCCTCCTCCCCATTACTCCCAAGCTGCCATTCCTTCAACAAATATTTACTGAGCCCTTGCTGTGCGTAAGGCACTGTGCAATGAATAAAAAACATCAATCTTTCTGCCAAAATGCTTATAGTCAAAATGAGGAACATATTCATTCATTCATTCATCAAATACTACACAGTGCTATGCGGTGTAAGGCATAATGTAAGTGCTGTATCAGACGTACCAAAAATTGTCTGGCCTGCTGACCCTGGTGTCAAGGGCACCTGGTCAGCAATAGCTGAAACCCTTTAAGACCAGGGTTTTTGACATTTGCCAGGTGGAGATAAGTTCATAATAGATCTTTTCTGGTTCTTTTGTAGTAAAGAATGACTTTTCAGTGCTCTTACTTTCAGAAAAACACAGCCTTACATATTCTCCACTTGTCAGTTTGCTTAGTTCTCTTTAGGATCTACAACAGTCCTGTCCAATAGAAATATAATGCTAGCCATATCAGTAACTTAAGATTTACTAGTAGTCACAATAACGAAAGTAAAGAGGTAAAATTTATTTCATTAATATATCCTGCTTAACTCAGTATATCCAAAATGTTATCATTTCAATATGTAATCAGTGTAGAAAATTATTAATGATGTATTTTACATTTTTCTTTTCATACTAAATCTTCTTATATGTATTTTACAATTCCAGCAAATCTCAATATGAACACTTTTCAAGGGCTTAATAGCCACCTATGGATGGTATAGATCTGGAATGTATAAACCCTCCATTTGAAATTATTAGGAAGTTTTAAAGGTGTACTCTGTATAAGAGTATGCAGAATATTTTCTCTCAAGCAGCTGATAGGAAGTTTTCTTTGTAGGGAGACCATCGTGGAAGAGAAATAATGCTTTCTTAAGCCTTTACCCTCATAAGAGGGTAAAAGCAACTTCCAGAATCTGGGCTCCCTGAGAGGTGGCCAGTTTTCAGGAAAGAGAAACTCCACAAATTAAAAGCAGGGTGAAAACTTGCATGTTGGAGAATAAAAGAGAAGGAGGATTCAGGAGTAGGGAACAAATGGGACTGAGGGTTCAGTGGGGAAGGTCAGAGACATGGTGAGCCCTGCCCTCCATCCCTTACAAAATCTACATCACTCTAACATGATTTTGTATCAGTGGATTTTATTTCTGATGGCGCCAAGAGTAGGGAGAAGCTTGGAAAGGAGAACAAAGAGACAGCTGATACTGTGGTTACAGCAGTACAGTTCATAACTAATACCTAGAGGAGAGATGTGGCCTTGCATATCAAAGTGAGGTCTAAAATGAACTTATGGTTACCAAGGGAAAAGGCGTGGGGGGGAAATTGGGAGTTTGGGATTGACATGTACGCACTGCTGTATTTAAGATAAGATAACCAGTAAGGACCTACTGTATAGCACAAGGAACTCTGCTCAATCTTCTGTAGTAAACTAAATGGGAAAAGAATTTGAAAAAGAATAGACACAAGTATATGTATAACTGAATCACTTTGCTGTACACCTGAAACTAACACAACATTATTAATCAACTGTAATCCAATATAAAATAAAATTTTTTTAAAGTGACGTCTAAAGATTATAACACCTCAGGAAAGCATGTACTTTACATTTTGTACTTTTCCCCTGCATCTTGTGTGATTTACAGTTCGAAACTTGTAAGTGTACATAGTGCTTAGAGATCATTCATCACCCCACCACTAGACAGTATAACACAGTAGTTTAGAGTGAAGGACCTGCATTCAGGCCAACTCATATGTGAATATCAGTGCTGCCCCTAACCTGCTGAGTGATTTGAGAAATAGTTTATTATCTCTCATCTGTAGCTTCACACTTGGTACAATAGGGAGGAAGGTGACATCTACCTAATACAGTGCATATGGCCTGTAATAGTCAGAGGTCAATAGATGGTGGTTGTTCCCATTATTAGACAGATCTATGACTTTAACCAAATGTGGTCCCTGGACCCACAGAAATAGCATCATTCAGAATTTCTTACAAATGCAAGCTCTCCAGCCCACTTCACTTCCCAGACCTGTGGAATCAGGAACTTGGTGGTAGATCCAGAAATCTGTATTTTAGCAAACCCTCCAGATTTTGATGCAAGCTATAGCTTGAAAACCAATGGTCCATAACAATTTCAGATAAGTAAGAAGCCGCTGCATTTTAAGGATCTCCAAAACAGACGCTTTAAGCTCCCTTGGCAGCTTGGTCAAATGTTTAGCTGCTCCTATGGTCAGAAACTTCTTATTTTCCAATACACATGTGAGATACTTTGAGACTGTTAGGGGAAAATTGCAGTACAAAGACAAATGCTATTAAGATGTTACCTGTTTATCCCCAAGTTGAAGCCTGTTAGTGATATTTAGCTCTTTCAGACCCTACCTTGGTGAACTCCCCTTAGAGCAATACATAAAGCAGCTCTTTCCTTTTTTAAATGTTATTGTTTTCCCCTTCCATTTGCTACCTGAGTTTATTTTTTTGGTTATTGAATCTTCCTTGAGATTGAACTTCCATTTTGTTTTCTCATATGCCCATTTTCAGAAAATACTCACTGTATTTTCTTCAGTAGCATTGTCTCTAAGCACTTGTACATAAATATCACAAATGGCTTGTGTCCCATGTAAGAAGGTAAGCAACAAGTAATTGTTTATAGAGCCAAACACACTCTTTATATCTACAAGAGTAAAAGTGAAATCTCCCTCTTCATCTTTCTGTCCAAAATACCGTGCTCCTTTAGTTGCAGGTGATGAAAGGACAACTATCTGTCCTTGAAATAATGTTTGGCAAGTACAAAAAAGCTACAGGAGGGAACATATCCTAAGGAATATTGTTCCATCTTTCCCTTTAATGGGTTTCTGTAGTTTTCCTTCACAGCACAAAACCATTGCCCTCTTCCTGTTGCTTCTCTTTACAGAGAACATTGACCTGCTGCAGAAAAAAAAGTCCCCTAAAGCACTTGCACATCATAGGAAGTAATGGAGCGAGACAGTCATTGCATGAAGTGGGAAATCTGGAAATTCTTTCCCCTGCCACCTCTTCCCCACTCCCCCATTTTGTCCCTCTTTCTCCCACCCACCCTGCCCAGGTTTATAATTTAAAACAAAATTTTCCCAAGGAGATCACTTGTATGTTTCAATTAAGATTTCTTAAGTATGTCTCTGTACCCCACACATGCCAATGGCCAGAATTCCTTCTGTAGGACTATATATAACAGACGGAACAACAGGTGTGGGTCAGTGTTTACAAAGCCAGTTATGTGAACACCATTTCTTGGTCCATGCTCCCTCTTCTCCCCTGCCCATTCCCTACTCCAAACGCAGTTAAGATTTGGCAGTTCAGTCACACTGTGGTTATCTGTTCTTCAAATCATAAGACTGTTTTCTAAGCCACAATGCTTTATTGTGATGCCTACCATTTTCATTAACATTTATATATACGTATTTCAGTTCTAATACCCAGTTTGATGATATTATGATTTATTTTGTGTAGTGTAGCATACACTATCTCGAATTATTGTTCATGTCACCATCATTAAAGGCAGTTTAGTCTCTCTGTCACAAACCCTAGAATTCTTGGGGTTTTAACAGCTATGAAAATACACGTATATTCCCTGATGACAAAGCTGCACCGGGAAAGTGAATCTTTGTGGAAAGTGAGAGGGACCTTGCTTACTGTTTCAAAACCCAAAACACTATTGTTTTCTGGGCATTTTACTTTTTTTGCCCATCACAATGAAAAATGGTTTAATTTAATTTCTTAAAAGAAATATGAGAAGCAGTGTAGTCAATACTAGCTCCTTTGCTAGATTTTAGTCATTTCATTTTAAAAAAGAATTGTTGCCTATCTGAAATAAAATTATACTTGCATAAAAATTTGTCACATTCTTAGTGTGTTCATTTTGCCTGCATTTTAATCCATGCTGATGCCTCTTGTATATATAACAGCAGACATCCTTTTGTTTGCTAAGCTAATGGTTTTATGTAGGTTCTTTTCATAAGCCCTGATAATTGTTTTTGTCATAGAAACTTAATGTTTACGTTTTAATCTGTGTTAATTTTTGGATAATTAGTGTAAGAAATTTATTAATATCTGTAAATGCAAATGTAGCCTCAAAGTTAATAATTAAAGAGCCTTTGAGGCTGCAAATCTAACTCTATAAATTGACAAAATAATAGACAATTAAGGATCATAGAGATTCTGGATTCTTTTGGTCATGCTGCCCACTCTCAATCTTTCATGGACCTCTGGATTCTCTCTTTCATTATTCCCTCATTTATACACTCATCTCCTTTGTCCCTCTCCACCAATCAATATTCATAGCTGTCTAATCACTTATTCTTTCGAGGATTGTATGGGTATGGGTATAGTTTCTATGCATGCATACTCCTATGCAGGTAGGAGGAATATCTGTAAAAACTGAACACTGAGAGGTAGAAAGGATCTTTGGTCAGTACTTCCCACCCACGGCTTTTTAGAAAGAGTTAGGTGGTTCACAAAAAGCAAGTGAATGATGATTTGACTTTTTAATGGATGGAACTCGGCAACCCCTTTCTAATTCCACTGCATGTGTAGTTTAAACATACATATTCATATATCATCATGGAATAGGGGGAAACTTGTTATGGCTTTTTAAAATAGCTATATAACTGTGGACAAATCACATAATATATGTGAGACTGTTATCTTATTTGTAAAAGGTGATGATATTATAGCTACCGTCTTTCTTTCAGGATTCCTACAAAACTAGTGGTTTCAAATATTTCCTTTGCTTTGGACTTAGAAATCTACAACACTGAATTCACTCTTCAGTTCCAAAAATATTTACATTTATATGCACTTATATATATTTTATATATCTGTATACGTTAGCTTTATTTAGGTATAAATTATATACCAAAAAAATCATCAATTTTAAACGTACTATTCAATAAGTTTTGACAAATGTATTCAGTTGTACAGTTGTGTAACCACTACCATAATTAAGTTCACTCCATTTTATTGATGAGAAATATTCCTTCATGTGGATATAACATAGTTTCTCTATTCATGATTTAATGGACTTTTGCATTGTTTCCAGTTTTTTTTGTTGTTTTCATGGGTAAATTTGCTATCAACATTTACATACATGTCTTTGTGTTTTCATTTCTCTTTTCATTTGTGTTTTCATTTCTCTTAGATAAATAAATACTAAAGAGTAGAATTGCTGGGTCAAATGCCAGTGGACATTTAACTTTACAAGAAATTAATCGTCCAACAGTTTTCCAAAGTAACTGTACAGTTTTGCATTACCACAAGCATTGTATGAGAGTTCCAGTTTCTCTAAAACCTAAAGGACACTTGGTGGTGTCACTCTTCAATTTTCACTCTACTACTAGCAATGAGTGGTGGTATCTCTTTGTGGTATAAATTCGCATTGTCCTGATATATCTTTTATATATAGCATAATGGTCATAGAGTAGGGTTGAAACCTAACATCCTGCTTTTTTCCCTATTTATTGCATCTGTTATTTATTCCCTTTTTCTTTTTTCCTTGCCTTCTTTTGGAATAATTGTGCATTTTTGTAATTCCATTTTATTTGCCATATTGGCTGATTACCTATACTTCACTGTTTCATCTTTTTAGTGGTTGCTTTAGGCTTTACAGTAAGCAATTAACTTATTACAGTCTACTTTCAAATAAAATTGTATCAATTCATGTACAGTGTCACAAACTTAAACATTACACTTCCATTTGCTCCATCCCATTTTTTCTCCTCATTATGGGCTATGTTTTTCTGTTTCTTGTTTTGTTTTGTTTTGTTTTGCTTACCTAGTAAGTTTTGATTGTATATGAGATATTTTTCCTTTACTTGTTTGGTACTGGTGCTTTTTCTATTCCTATAAATATTCTTGAGCTTTGTTCTTAAATGAGGTTCAATTAATTGGAAACAGTTTGTCCTTTCAGGTCTCATGTGTAAGGTTAGTTAGACGTGACCAGAGTAGCACTTAGTCTAGGGCAAATTTTCCCCAGGACTGAGACAATGCTCTTCTTTGTACTTTAACTAATACCTCATAACTTATGAGGTTTTCCACGCTGACGGTTGGGAATAGACTTATTCCCAGCACTGTGTGAGCTCTGAGGACTGTTTACCTCAGTCCTTTTGGGTGGTTCTTTCCCTGAACTTGGATAGTTTCATCACATACAGGTAGTCAATACTCAACCAAATATCCAAGGGCAGTCCTCAGCAGGGTCCTCTCTCTGTGCAGTGCTCTTCTTTCCAGTGCTTTACACTGGACACTGGTTACCTTGGACTTCCGAGATTCCCAGATTAGTCGTCTCAACTCATAAAGACCTCTGGTCTTGCCTGAATCCCACTTCCTGTATCATAGCCTGGAAACTTTCTCCAGGCAATAATCTGGGATAATTTTAGGGCTCACCTCATTCTCTTCCTTGTCCTTCCTTGCCTGACGTTCAATGTATTAAGTATTATTTTTTCATATATATACATATATGTACCTAAAATATATGTATACACACATTCGTGTGTGTATGTGTACATGTGTGTATTTTGGTGTTTTAGATGGGATGGTAAATTTGATTCTCTTATAATACTTAATATTAAACAGAAGCAGAAGTTTCTCACCATTTTTATAAGATATTTTTGTTAGGAATAGAATCTGGGTTTGCAGTTTTATTTATTTATTTTTCTTTCAGCTCTGAAAAGACGTTGTTGCATTTATTTCTAGCCCTTTGGTTTCTGGCAAGAAATCTACTATCATACTTTTGTTCCACTCTGGACCTTTCTTTCTGTCCTCTGGCAGGTTTCAAACTTTTTCCCCTTACTACTGGCTTTCAGCAAGTAGACTGTGCCTTGGTGGATGTGATTTTCCTTGTGCTTTTTCTCTATTTGGGTTTCATTGAGCTTCTTGAATCTGTGGGTTTCTAGTTGTCACCAAACTTGGAAGACTTTGTTCATACAGCTGTTGTATTTAAATAATTATCAGCTTTGGGTAGAAAGATGGATTATTATTTTTATTTTTCTGTTTCTTGTACCTAGAACAGGGAGGTGCATAATAGGTGCTTGATAAATATTGTCGATGACACAAAATGCAAGATTTGTAGTTGGAGACCCTGAGATTGTCTTGCATCCATCTTTTAATAGTTTCACAATCTTGACCCTCAAATTTTTCATGTGAAAATGGATACACTGAAGGAATAATTTTATAAGATGAATCTTTATTTTGCCGACTCTGAGGTAACAATTAACTCAGGTAAGGATTATTAGTACATTTTAAAAAGCATCGGGTGGTGATATATCCATACCATAGAATACTACTGAGTAATGAAAAGCAATAAACTGTTGATGCATACAACAACCTGATGGATCTCAAAGGAATTATTCTGAGTGAAAAAACCTGAATCCCCAAAGGTTACATACTGTATGATTCTATTTATGTAACATTTTATATAAAAATGTATAAAGATGGAGAACATGTTACTGGTTGCCAGGGATTTGGGATGGTTGATGGTGGCGGTTGTAGTCACAGAGGAGTAACATAAGGAAGCCTTGTTGTGATGGAACCATTCTCGATCTTGGCTGTGGTGGTGACTGTACAACGCTAAGCACCGGAGCAAACTGCATAGGACTATTTACACACAAACACACAAATGAGTATAAAACTGGTGAGATCTGAAGAAGCTCTGTGGGTTGTACTGGTGCTGAGTCCCTGGATTTGGTAGCGCACTATAGTTATGAAAGAAGTTAACCTTGGAGGAGGCAGAGTGAAGGGGACACAAGACCTCCCTGGACTTTTTTATTTTTCAGAACCTCTTGTGTATCTATAATTATTTAAAAATAAAAAGTTTTAGAAATATGTTAAATGTGATGGAGAAAAATATCTCAGGGTCTCGATGTATCATTTAACACATTATTTATTAATTGCAAGGTAGAAAAAGTATCTTCACGATGAAAAGTCTGGTGGACACCACTCTAACCAAGTGATTAAAACTTAGAATGACCAATTATGAGCTAAACTGATACTGAGTCCCCCGATATAATGTAATGGGAAGCACAGAGTATCATCTATGTAATATTTTTGTCAGATGTTCAGCCTGAATATAATCATGAGTAAATAATCAGGAGAATCTGGGTTATAGGATATTTTACATGAAAACTTTCCTGGAATCTTCAAAAATGTTATTATCATAAAAAGTTAAAAAGGTTTGTTCTATTACAAAGGGTATGTTTGTGTTTATTGTAAGTACTCAGGATTCCAAGAGGGAATGCATGTCTGGGTATAACATTTTAATGTGAACAATTAAAACGGACATGCAAAACTCAAAAGCATTGTATACCTGGGCAGCAGGCTGAGTCAATAGCCTATGTCATTTTTCAGAACTCTGGGTGTATGTGTGCGTAATTCTACTTTCTGAAATTATCTGAGATTCTTTCTATACTATATTTCTAAAAAATTAGATGTCATGATCAAATGGTTTAGGTCAAAAGAAATTTATGGGCAACTGATCACTCTTTCCATCACTTTTGGATATGAATGAATGAATTCAACACACATTTATTGAGTTTCTTCCTAGTATATGATAATATTCTAAGATCTGTAAGAATATAAGCACATATAAGACATGACTTGCAGCATCCAGATAGAAGTAATCTGACAGCAGAGATAATATAATTAATAAAATTATAATACCACTAGTAAAAAAAGGTTTGAAGGCTAAAGCACATACTTACTAATGCAACATATGACCCTTGATCAGATCCTGGATCCAAAAAAGAAAGACCCAGCCATAAAGGACATTTTGAGGACAGTTAGGAAGCTGAAAATGTGCTATATCTTAGATGTTAGATTATCAACATCTAAGATAGATGTTAGATGTTAGATGTTAAATGTCTTATGTATGACAATGGTATTGAGATTAAGTAGGAGAATATCTTTTTCTCAAGAGAAACTACTGGAATATTTAGGCATAAGGTGTCATGATGTCGCAACTTTAAAATAGTTCAGAGAAACCATGTAGGTATATACGTGAGTGTGTATGTGTGTGTGTGTGTGTGTGTGTGTGTGTGTGTATGTGTGTGTAGGAGGTAAAGTGTTTCTTTAAAATGGGTATAATAATTTTTACTGTGCTGACTCATAGAATTGTCCTAAGAGTTAAATAAGGTAATGTTTGAAAATTACTTTGTAAGATTCAACACACTCTACATTTCTTTTAATTTTTAATTTATTTGGCTGCACCGCATGGCTTGCAGGATCTCAGTTCCCCAACCAGGGTTTGCACCTAGGCCTCGGCAGTGAAAGCCCAGAATCCTAATCACTAGGCCACCAGGGAACTCCCTCAAAACACTCTACAAATGGTAGTTTTTATTACTGAATGCAGGTGTTATTATTGAATACATATACTTAAAACATTTCTACTTAATGCAGACCTGAAGCAGCAACAAAACCTGGGAGCTTGTGAGAAATGCAGATGACCAGGCCTCGCCCCAGACAATCAGAATAAGAATCTTCATTTTAACAAGATGAACAAGTGGTTTGGATGCACATTAAAATTTGAGAAGTACTGCTTAAAGCACCAGAGTGATTGTTCTGTGCTTAGCACAGTGCCTTATATGTAGTGGTGCTTAATAAACATTTCTGAGTATTTGGAAGAGCTTTAGGTGGGAGAAAAAGCATAAGTGAAAGAGTGGACATGCTTGCTGTATTTGGGAAACAGCAAGGAAAACCATGCGGCCAGTTTGAAGTCCTGATTCATGTGGCTGAGGCTAAGAGGGTCAGGGGAGCAGCTTGACTTACAGGTGACAGGATTCTAACTGTCCTCATCAAAGCAGTGTTCTCATGGAAATTGATCTCTGGGTGGTGTGCAGTTGGGGACATGGATAAACAGGACATGTTTTTCTAGCCCAGTAAATGTCTTCTTTCTAAGGGGAACTAAACCTAATGGTGGGAGAACAATTAAAGGAAGAAAAGAGGTTTTCCCTTCAGTAGAAACCGAACACCAGAAAAAAAGGTTCTTGAAGATTGCTGTAACTGGGCCACCCAGTGTCCATTCTCTCCAGTGGCAGCGACACCCTACTTCCTTATTGGGGTAATCACATCTCTCTCATCTTGTGTGCTCTTGCTGAATCTTTAAGTCAAGGTGCTATGCTCTCCCCTCTCCAAGGGTGGGCTTATGGCAAACACTCAGCCACCTGGGCTCTAAGGACTCTTAGTAATTCAAGGATGTTTTTTTCATTGTTTGGAGCCAATTCTCATTTAAGGGGCCCTTTCACAGCTATTAGATTCTTCTCTGTCCTTTCCCAGGCTGATATTTAGATACCCATTCCCATGCCTTTCTAATAAATTCCCTTTTCACTCAAGTCATTCAGCACTGGCTTCTCTTGCTTGCCACTGCATAGCCCTCCCTGAAGTAGGGGAGGGGTGCAGGGGGGTCCTGGGAAAGTTCAGCCAGTTTTCCATTTTAGACTAGACTAGAGGTAAAAACAGGACCCACATTGGGACTCTACACCAGTGGGCCACTGGCAAGTCTCTGTGGTCACGTCTTATCCCCGATCATTCAGTCTCCACACAGCAACCAGAGCAAACTTTGAAAAACATAAATCAAACTATGTCACTCTTTTGCTTAAAATCCTCCAGTGGCTGCAGTTTCACTTAGAATAAAATCCGAAGCACTTACCTTGGCTATGGCTCCCTCTCGCATGACTTTTCTAGTTGCTCTCCCCAATATGCTGCAGTCATACTGACATATTTTTCCCATTCTAGGACATTCCAAGCTCATTCTTCTGTAAGGATTTTCACACCAGCTGATGCCTTTGCCTAGACCACTCTGAGCCTTGACTTTCTCTTCCCCATCATTTAGGGCCTAGTGCAAAAATCTGCTTCTCAGAGGGACCTTTGCTGACCACCCTAAGCTATTCTTCCTCTCAGTTACAATACACCCCATTCTATTTTCTTCATGGAATTTATTACTTTCTAAAACAAGACTGTTAAACTATGGACCTGTGGCTTATCTGACCTGCTGCTTGTTTTTATAAATAAAGTTTTATTGGAACACAGCCATACCATGTGTACATCTGTGGCAATTTGGCATTACAATGGCAGAGTTGAATACTTGCAACAGAGACAAACAACGCCTAAAATATTTACTATCTGGTCCTTTACAGAAAAAATTTTTGCCAATCCCTGATCTAAAATGCCATATATATATAATATATATATATATAAAATATACATATATATCTTTATGTATATTATATATATATTGTTTTTTACTTGTCTGATATTTCTTTTTCCCCATGAGAATACGGATTCCACAAAGGCACAGACTTTTTTTTCTGTCTTATTCACTACAGTATGTCTAGCACTTAGAACTATGCCTGGCACATAATAGATGGATCAATAAACACTTATTAAAAGGGAGGGAGGAAAAAAGATGAAAGAATCAGAAGAGACCAGTGTAGAATGCGTATGTAACTGAGCAGGGACCCAACTCTGAATAAAAGCAGATTGAAAGTGAAAGAGAATGCAGGATTTTTGAGGAGCCAGTCAGAGAAGCCTGCTCGGGGAAGAGAATGGAGTTTAGGTGAGTGTCTCCTTGTAAGGTCTGAAAGATTTGGCCATGAAACTGGACTATGTCTCTATCTATATAATCACCAGCCTGCATGGAGTTTGTGCCCTCATAATCCCTTGCAGCTGATAATAAAGCAACTATCCTGACTGACTTGAGGGGTCCTGCACTTGTGATGGTTAGCAAGAAGAAAGTGTGGGTTTCCCAGGCTGCGATCATAGAAAACACCCCAAGCCTTGGGATAGTGGTAGGCATTCAGCAGGGATACTCAAAACCAAGCTATCTAAGGATAAGCCTTCTCCTACCTATAACAAAGGAATACTTCCAGATACCAAAGCATGAAATTAGGCCCTCCCTGGAAATAACCTCATATTTCAGAATCAGAGAAGGCGCTGATTTGTAGAGTGACCATGCATTGGCTTTCTTTTTTTTTAATTTTTATTTTTAGTGAAGTATAGTTACAATATTAGTTTCAGGTATACAACATAGTGATTTGATATTTTTATAAATTATACTCTGTATAAAATTATTATACAATATTGGCTATCTTCTCTGTGCTGTACGTTACATCCTTATATCTTATTTATTTAACATCTTTACTGGAGTATAACTGGTTTACCGTGGTGTGTTAGTTGCTGCTGTATAACAAAGTGAATCAGCTATACGTATACATATATCCCCACATCCCCTCTCTTTTGCACCTCCCTCCCACCCTCCCTATCCGACCCATCTAGGTAGTCACAAAGCACGGAGCTGATCTCCCTGTGCTAAGCGGCTGCTTCCCACTAGCTCTCTATTTTACATTTGGTAGTATATATATGTCCATGCCACTCTCTCACTTCCTCGCAGCTTACCCTTCCCCCTCCCCGTGTCCGCAAGTCCATTCTCTACGTCTGCGTCTTTATTCCTGTCCTGCCCCTAGGTTCATCAGAACCTTTTTTTTTTTTTTTTAGATTCCATATATATGTGTTAGCATATGGTATTTGTTTTTCTCTTTCTGACTTACTTCACTCTATATGGCAGACTCGAGGTCCATCCACCTCACTACAAATAACTCAATTTCGTTTCTTTTTATGGCTGAGTAATATTCCATTGTATATATGTGCCACATCTTCTTTATCCATTCATTTGTTGATAGACACTTAGGTTGCTTCCATGCCCTATTATAAATAGTGCTCCAACAAACATTGTGCTACATGACTCTTTTTGAATGATGGTTTTCTCTGGGTATATGCCCAGTAGTGGGATTGCTGGGTCATATGGTAGTTCTATTTTTAGTTTTTTTAAGGAACCTCCATACTGTTCTCCATAGTGGCTATATCAATATACATTCCCACCAATACTGCAAGAGTGTTCCCTTTTCTCCACACCCACTCCAGCATTTATTGTTTGTAGATTTTTTCATGATGGCCATTCTGACCAGTGTGAGGTGTGTAGTTTTGATTTGCATTTCTCTAATGATTAGTGATGTTTACCATCTTCATGTGTTTATTGGCAATCTGTATATCTTCTTTGGAGAAATGTCTGTTTAGGTCTTCTGCCCAATTTTGGATTGGGTTATTTGTTTTTTTGTTATTGAGCTGCATGAGCTGCTTGTGTATTTTGGAGATTAATCCTTTGTAAGTTGCTTCATTTGCAAATACTTTCTCTCATTCTGAGGGTTGTCTTTTCATATTGTTTATGGTTTCCTTTGCTGGGCAAGAGCTCTTAAGTTCCATTAGGTCCCATTTGTTTATTTTTGTTTTTATTTCCATCTCTCTAGGAGATGGGTCAAAAGGGATCTTGCTGTGATTTATGTCATAGAGTGTTCTGCCTATGTTTTCCTCTAAGAGTTTGATGGTGTCTGGCCTTACGTTTAGGTCTTTAATCCATTTGGAGTTTGTTTTTGTGTATGGTGTTAGGGAGTGTTCAAATTTCATTCCTTTACATGTAGCTGTCCAGTTTTCCCAGCACCACTTATTGAAGAGGCTGTCTTTCCTCCATTGTATATTCCTACCTCCTTTATCAAAGATAAGGTGACCATATGTGCATGGGTTTATCTCTGGGCTTTCTATCCTGTTCCATTGAGCTTTATTTCTGTTTATGTGTAAGTACCATACTGTCTTGATTACCGTAGCTTTGTAATATAGTCTCAAGTCAGGGAGCCTGATTCCTCCAGCTCCATTTTTCTTTCTCAAGATTGCTTTGGCTATTTGGGGTCTTTTGTGTTTCCATACAATTTGTGAAATTTTTTTGTTCTAGTTCTGTGAAAAATGCCGTTGGTAGTTTGATAGGGATTGCATTGCATCTGTAGATTGCTTTGGGTGGTATAGTCATTTTTACAATGTTGATTCTTCCAATCCAAGAACATGGTAAATCTCTCAATCTGTTTGTGTCATCTTTAATTTCTTTCATCAGTGTCTTATAGTTTTCTGCACACAGGTCTTTTGTCTCCTTAGGTAGGTTTATTCCTAGGTATTTTATTCTTCTTGCTGCAATGGTAAATGGGAATGTTTCCTTAATTTCTCTTCAGATTTTTCATCATTAGTGTATAGGAATGCAAGAGATTACTGTGAATTAATTTTGTATCCTGCTACTTTACCAAATTCATTGTTTAGCTCTAGTAGTTTTCTGGTAGCATCTTTAGGATTCTCTGTATAGTATCATGTCATCTGCAAACAGTGACAGCTTTACTTCTTCTTTTCCTATTTGGATTCCTTTTATTTCTTTTGCTTCTCTGATTGCTGTGGCTAAAACTTCCAAAACTATGTTGAATAATAGTGGTGAGAGTGGGCAACCTTGTCTTGGGCCTGATCTTAATGGAAATGGTTTCAGTTTATCACCATTGAGAACTATGTTGGCTGTGGATTTGTCATATATAGCCTTTATCATGTTGAGGTAAGTTCCCTCTATGTGTCCTCTCTGGAGGGTTTTTATCAAAAATGGGTGTTGAATTTTGTCAAAAGCTTTTTCTGCATTTATTGCGATGATCGTATCGTTTTTCTCCTTCAGTTTGTTCATATGGTTTATCACATTGATTGGTTTGCGTACATTGAAGAATCCTTGCATTTCTTGGATAAACCCCACTTGATCATGGTGTATGATCCTTTTAATGTAATGTTGAATTCTGTTTGCTAGTATTTTGTTGAGGATGTTGGCATCTATGTTCATCAGTGATATTGGCCTGTAATTTTCTTTTTTTGTGACGTCTTTGGTTTTGGTATCAGGGTGATGGTGGCCTCGTAGAATGAGTTTGGGAGTCTTCCTCCCTCTGCTATATTTTGGAAGAGTTTGAGAAGGATAGGTGTTAGCTCTTCTCTCAATGTGTGATAGAAGTTGCCTGTGAAGCCATCTAGTCCTGGGCTTTTGTTTGTTGGAAAATTTTTAATCACAGTTTCAATTTCAGTGCTTGTGATTGGTCTGTTTATATTTTCTATTTCTTCCTGGTTAAGTCTCAGAAGCTTGAGCGTTTCTAAGAAGTTGTCTATTTCTTTCAGGTTGTCCATTTTATTGGCATATAATTGCTTGTAGTAATCTCTCATGATCCTTTGTATTTCTGCAGTGTCAGTTGTCACTTCTCTGTTTTCATTTCTAATTCTATTAATCTGAGTCTTTTCCCTTTTTTTCTTGATGAGTCTGGCTAAGGGTTTATCAATTTTGGTTATCTTCTTAAAGAACCAGCTTTTAGTTTTATTGATCTTTGCTATTGTTTCCTTCATTTCTTTTTCATTTATTTCTGCTCTGATCTTTATGATTTCTTTCCTTCTGCTAACTTTGTGTTTTTCTTGTTCTTCTTTCTCTGATTGCTTTAGATGTAAGGTTAGGTTGTTTATTTGAGAGTTTTCTTGTTTTTAGAGGTAGGAATGTATTGTTATAAACTTCCCTCTTCGAACTGCTTTTGCTGCATCCATAGGTTTTGGGTCGTCGTGTTTTCATTGTCATTTGTTTCTGGGTGTTTTTTGATTTCCTCTTTGACTTCTTCAGTGATCTTGGTTATTTAGTAATGTATTCTTTAGCCCCCAAGTGTTTGTATTTTTTACAGTTGTTTTTCCTGTAATTGATATCTAGTCTTATAGTGTTGTGGTCAGAAAAGATACTTGGTATGATTTCAATTTTCTTAAATTTACCAAGGCTTGATTTGTGACCCAAGATATCATCTATCCTGGAGAATGTTCCATGAGCACTTGAGAAGAAAGTGTGTACTGTTTTTGGATGGAATGGCCTATAATATCAATTAAGTCCATCTTGTTTAATGTGTTGTTTCAAGCTTGTGTTTCCTTATTTATTTCATTTTGGATTATCTGTCCATTGGTGCAAGTGGCGTGTTAAAGTCCCCTGCCACTGTTGTGTAACTATCAATTTCCTCTTTTATGGCTGTTAGCATTTGCCTTATGTATTGAGATGCTCCTGTGTTGGGTGCATAAATATTTACAAATGCATCTTCTTCTTGAATTGATCCCTTGATCATTATATAGTGTCCTTCTTTGTCTCTTGTAATAGTCTTTATTTTAAAGTCTATTCTGTCTGATGTGAGTATTGCTACTCCAGCTTTCTTTTGATTTCCATTTGCATGGAATATCTTTTTCCATCACCTCAATTTCAGTCTGTTTGTGTCCCTAGGTCTGAAGTGGGTCTCTTGTAGACAGCATATATACGGGTCTTGTTTTTGTATCCGTTCAGCCAGTCTGTGTCTTTTGGTTGGAGCATTTAATCCATTTACATTTAAGGTAGTTATCGATATGTATGTTCCTATTCCCATTTTCTTAATTGTTTTGGCTTTCTTATTGTAGGTCTTTTCCTTCTCTTGTGTTTCCTGCCTAGAGAAGTTCCTTTAGCTTTTGTTGTAAAGCTGGTTTTGTGGTGCTGAATTCTCTTAGCTTTTGCTTGTCTGTGAAGGTTTTAATTTCTCTGTCAAATTTGAATGAGATCCTTGCTGGGTAGAGTAATCTTGGTTGTAGGTTTTCCCCTCTCATCACTTTAAATATGTCCTGCCACACCCTTCTGGCTTGCAGAGTTTCGCTGAAAGATCAGCTGTTAACCTTATGGGGATTCCCTTGTATGTTATTTGTTACTTTTCCTTTGCTGCTTTTACTATTTTTTCTTTGTTTTTAATGTTTGATAGTTTGATTAATATGTGTCCTGGCATGTTTCTCCTTCGATTTGTCCTGTATGGAACTCTCTGCGCTTCCTGGACTTGATTGACTATTTCCTTTTCCATATTAGGTAAGTTTTCAACTGTAATCTCTTCAAATATTTTCTCAGTCCCTTTCTTTTTCTCTTCTTCTTCTGGGACCCCTATAATTCAAATATCAGTGCTTTTAATATTGCCCCAGAGGTCTCTGAGATTGTCTTCAATTCTTTTCATTCTTTTCTCTTTATTCTGCTCTGTGGTAGTTATTTACACTCTTTTATCTTCTGGGTCACTTATCCATTCTTCTGCCCCAGTTATTCTGCTATTGATCCCTTCTAGAGAATTTTTAATTTCATTTATTGTTCTGTTCATCATTGTTTGTTTGCTCTTTAGTTCTTCTAGGTCCTTTTTAAACGTTTCTTATATTTTCTCGGTTCTACTTGCATGATTTTGGATCATCTTTACTAACATTACTCTGAATTCTTTTTCAGGTAGACTGCCTATTTCCTCTTCATTTGTTTGGTCTGGTGGGTTTTTACCTTGCTCCTTCATTTGCTGTTTGTTTCTCTGTCTTCTCATTTTGCGTAACTTACTGTGTTTGGGGTTTCCTTTTCACAGGCAGCAGGTTCGTAGTTCCCGTTGTTTTTGGTGTCTGACCCTGGCGGCTAAGGTTGGTTAGGGAGGGGACTGGTGCCTATGTTCTGCTGGACGAGGTTGGATTTTGTCTTTCTGGTGAGCGGCACCGCGTCCGATGGTGTGTTTTGGGGTGTCTGTGAACTTATTATGATTTTAGGCAGCGTCTCTACTAATGGGTGGGGTTGTGTTCCTGTCTTGCTAGTTGTTTGGCATGGGGCATCCAGCACTGGAGCTTGCTGGCCATTCAGTGGAGCTGGGTCTTAGCACTGAGACAGAGAAATCTGGGAGAGCTCTCGCCGATTGATATTATGAGGGGCTGGGAGGTTTCTGGTGCATCAATGTCCTGAACTCTGCTCTCCCACCTCAGAGGCTCAGGGCTGACACCGGGCTGGAGCGCCAGGACCGTGTCAACCAAATGGCTCAGAAGAAAAAGAAAAAATAAAAAAATAAAGAAAATAAAGTTATTAAAATAAAAAATTTTTAAAATTATTAAAATAAAAAAAGTAAAAAAAATAAAAGAGACCAACCAAACCAATAAACAAATCCACCAGTGATAATAAGCACTAAAAACTGTACTAAAAAAAAAAGTGGACAGACAGAACTCTAAGACAAATGGTAAAAGCAAATCTATACAGACAAAATCACACAAAGAAGCATACACATACTCACAAAAAGAGAAAAAGGAGAAATATATATAAAAGGAAGAGAGCAAGCAAATCAATAAACAAATCTACCAATGAAAGTAAGGTCTAAATACTAAACTAAGGTAAACATAAAACTAGAAACAAATTAGATGCAGAAAGCAACCCCCAAGTCTACAGTTGCTCCCAAAGTCCAGCGCTTCAGTTTTGGGATGATTCATTGTCTATCCAGGTATTCCACAGATGCAGGGTGCATCACGTTGATTGTGGAGATTTAATCCGCTGCTCCTGAGGCTGCACAGAGAGATTTCCCTTTCTCTTCTTTGGTTGCACAGCTCCTGGGGTTCAGCTTTGGATTTGGCCCCGCCTCTGCTTGCAGGTCGCCCTCTGGCATCTGTTCTTCACCCAGATAGGAGGCGGTTAAAGGAGCAGCTGATTCAGGGGCTGTGGCTCACTCAGGCCAGGGGGAGGGAGGGGTACGGAATGCGGGGCAAGCCTGCTGCTGCAGAGGCTGGCGAGATGTTGCAACAGCCCGAGGCGCGCCATGTGTTCTCCCAGGGAAGTTGTCCCTGTATCACGGGAACCTGGCAGTGGCGGGCTGCACAGCCTCCTGGGAGGGGAGGTGTGGATAGTGACCTGTGCTTGCACACAGGCTTCTTGGGGGCTGCACCAGCAGCCTTAGCATTTCATGCCCATCTCTGATGTCCGCGCCGATAGCCGCGGCTTGCACCCATCTCTGGAGCTCGTTTAGGTAGTGCTCTGAATCCCCTCTCCTCTCACACCCCAAAACAATGGTCTCTTGCCTCTTAGGCAGGTCCAGACTTTTCCTGGACTCCCTCCCAGCTACATGTGGCACACTAGCCCCCTTCAGGCTGTGTTCACACAGCCAGCCCTGGTCCTCTCCCTGGGGTCTGACCTCCGAAGCAGGAGCATCAGCTCCCAGCCCCCTACCTGCCCCGGTGGGTGAGCATACAAGCCTCTCGGGCTGTTGAGTGCTGGTCGGCAGCCATCCTCTGTGCGGGAATCTCTCTGCTTTGCCCTCTGCACCCCTGCTGCTGTGCTCTTCTCAGTGGCTCCGAAGCTTCCCCCCTACACAACCTGTCTCTCCCCGCAAAGGGGCTTCCTAGTGTGTGGAAACCTTTCCTCCTTCACAGCTTCCTCCCAGAGGTACAGGTCCCATCCCTATTCTTTTGTCTCTGTTTTTTATTTTTCTTTCACCCTACCCAGGTACGTGGGGAGTTTCTTGCGTTTTGGGACATCTGAGGTCTTCTGCCAGCGTTCAGTAGGTGTTTTGTAGGAGTTGTTCCACATGTAGATGTATTTTTGATGTATTTGTGGGGAGGAAGGTGATATCCACGTCTTACTCTTCCACCATCTTGAAGGTCGGTCTTATTTTTTTTTATACCTAATAGTTTGTACCTATTATGAGAGTAAAGGGGAGGGGCAAGGGGGTGGACAGTTGTTGTTTTTGGGGCTATAATTATGCCCAAACCATGGGTATACACTGAGATAGTCCCAAGAAAACTGGGACAGTCCTACAGAATAAAACCCCCCAAAAGCAAATACTTGCATACCACTTACTCTGAACTAGGCCTGGTACCGTCACATAACATATGCTGGCTTTTTAAATCCTCACAATAACCTGATGAGGTAGGGGCTATCATTTTTTCCATTTTACAGTTGGAAAAATTGAGGCACAGAGATGTAATTTGCCCTGGGTCCTATAACTAGTAAGTTGAGTCAAGAAGCTGACTTAAGGGGCTTCCCTGGTGGTGCAGTGGTTGAGACTCCGCCTGCCGATGCAGGGGACATGGGTTCGTGCCCCGGTCCGGGATGATCCCACATGCCGCGGAGCGGCTGGGCCTGTGAGCCATGGCCGCTGAGCCTGCATGTCTGGAGCCTGTGCTCCACAACGGGAGAGGCCACATACAGCAAAAAAAAAAAAAAAAAAAAAGAAGACGAAGCTGACTTAAGCCACCTGCCTGCAGAGTCTATGTTCCTGGCCAGCAGCCTGCGGTGGAGGTGGCTGCAGTGGGGACACACAGGCCTTCTGGAAGCTCCTGGTAGCAGAACCAGCTCTTATCTCCCTTCCCTTCTGTAGCATATGAAGGCAGCAGAGGCTCAACAGCTGATTTCTGGCCCTTTCAGCTCCTCTGTCAAAGTCCAGACCCTGGCTCCCTATCTCCCTCCTTACATAGACACATACTCAGGGTGGGAAAGTACATCAGGAAGCATATGGCTAGACAGGGCTAAGAATGGGTTCCTGGGCATCAGGACTAGGGCAGAGGGGTGGGAGGTTGGATATATGGAGAGATTGAGTATAAAGGACAAAGTCTGGTCTGGGTCAGGAAGCATTACGGTATTAGTTTGCTGGGGCTTCCATAATGAGGTATAGCAAACTGAGCAGCTTGAAAAGCAGAAATGTATTCTCTCACAGATCTGGAGGCTGGATATCTGAGACCAAGGTGTTGACAGATTTGTTCCCTTCCGAGAGCTGTGAGGGAGAATCTATTTCATGCCTCTTCTTGCTTCTGGTGGTTTGCTGGCAATCTTTGGTGTTTCTTGGCTTAGAGATACATCAACCTAATCTCTGCCTTCATGTTCACATGGTGTTCTCCCAGTACATGTGTCTGGGTCTAAATTTCCCCTTTTTATAAGAACACAGTCAGTCATATTGGATTAGCACCCACTTTAATGATCTCATCTTAACTTGATAATCTGTAAAGACCCTATTTCCAAATAAGGTCAAATGCCCTGGTACTGGGGATTAGGATTTTGACATTTTTTAGGGAGATGCAATTCAACCCATAACAATTACTGAGAGTCTGGAATGTGGTGGAAATAGTGTTGGAAGAAGAATAGCTGGAAATAAAGAAGGAAGGTCTAACTGCAAACAACCTGGGGGCAGTTGTTGCTGACCTTGAGATGGTCGTGTTGGGCTGGCCTGAAGGCCAGAGGCAGGGCGAGAGCGGTGGGCCATGGTAGCCCACCTGGCAGACCAGAATAGCTGACTCAACACCTCGTCTAGCCTCAGAGTTCCATTACTCTTACCTAGGTCCCACGCAAAAATAATTCACAACTCAGCACAGTCTTCTTTTTAAAGATTACAAATGACTGTGTATGTCTAGAGTTTAATTTTATATCAGTTTTTATTCGTGAATCACATTTCTGCAAAGATATTAATCCTCACTCATTACTAAGTGCACTGGCAGCTTGACAATTCACCAATGTGTTTTTGTGCATTATATTAGAACAAATAAGCTTCTTAATAGGCTTAAATGGCATTCATTCTTTAAAACTTTCTTACCTAAATAAAAGGAAAAGATTGAGGGATTCGTAAGGCATGTGCGATCACCTCTTTATTCTCTCTCTTGTCCTCTTAAAGCTGATTCTACATGTGGGTTGGAGTTGCACATACTGGTTATATGAGGAGAGAGCCCAGACACAAAGGAGACCTCTGAGGATAAGACCACATGGATCTTCTAGTTTCAAATGGCCACATTTGGATATTTGGCCTTTATATTTGTTGGTACCTTTGAAATTTGTTGACTGAAATAAATCCCCCAGCTCCTTCTTCCTGCACAGCTAATATAGTGGTAGCCAACACTTCTACCCACGTATAGATGTGTACCTGGGCAGTAAGGCACATCCTTAGGTGTAGGCAAAAAGTGGAGAAAAGAAGCCTAGTTTTCCATTTTTAGGAGGCCAAAATTATTGGTAATTTTTATTATGTTTTCCTCTCTTGCTTTTATATTTAGAAATGCTTTCAGCCTTACCTTGGTCTAGATTATTCTGTGGAATAAATAATCAGAGGTATATACAAACACTTATATACTGTTGCAAGGATGCTAAGTTTGGGATATCTTCTAAGAGTAAAAAATTGGAAATAGCTTGTGTCCAGCAATAAGGGGACTAAAATATAATGAAATACTACATAATGGTTTAATATTTGGTCAAATTATGTTAAGTGGGAAAAAAGTTTAAAATAGTACATACATCACAATCCTGCTTTTTAAAAAAGTGACATATCTGACTATAAGTATTCACAGCAAAATATTAATGGGGCTTAGTGCTTGGAGTACTTTTTATTTTTGTGCTTTTCTGGATTCTACAATGAATATGTATTAACCACTTGGATACAAAAATGGTGGTAAAAACTTAAAAAAACATCATCATAGTAATCTACATATGGACACTGGCTTCCTCCCTCTGAAATGAACTCTGCCCACTATTCTCCTTCCCATCTGAATTCCCATAATAGACTAGAGAGACTTGCACATGCTCTGATTCAGAGATGGTTCTGTTGCAAATCAGCTAGTTTAAGTAAAAGGATTTGTCACAAGGGAAAATCCTTATGACAAATCCTTAAATTCTTATAAGAAGCAGGACATCGTCTAGAATCTCATCAACAGGAGTTCTTGGACTTGTATTTACTACTCTTTCAGTTTCTTGACTCAATATCCAACTTCCTTCATCTGAAGGAAGTCCTTGAAAAAGTAAATCTGACTGGTTCTTGTCCCTGCATTGTATTGACCACCTGTGTTGGTATTCAACCTGGCCCATCAGCTGCGGCTTACTGGT
The DNA here is from genome assembly GCF_963455315.2 of Globicephala melas. NCBI lineage: Eukaryota > Metazoa > Chordata > Mammalia > Artiodactyla > Delphinidae > Globicephala > Globicephala melas. The sequence goes on from NC_083326.1 coordinate 47,793,188, forward strand.
TGGGATTTAAAAAACAGATGTTTTAGGGTCTGGTGAATTAGCAAGGCCTCCTATCTCTGGGCTAGACCATACTTTGATTCTTTTAATCCCATTATGGTGGAAATTTCAGGAAAACAAGAAACAAGCCAAAACAATAGCATATGCCCTTTGTTCCCTATCAGTTGCAACCTCCAGACAATATATAGGTATTACTCTGCTGCTTTTTACCTTCTGCCTGACTGTGGGAATGTTCCCTGGTCCTTAAAAAGGGGGAGAGTGTTGTTATTCTTAAATGAATTTCTTAAGGTCAAGATTCTGAGATGGTGTAAAACTGAATTACAATCCCCCCCCATGGTGAAATCTCATTACAATATTCTTTTTCTTTATTTGGGATATAAAGGGATGAGTTTCTCTCAAAGTACATTAGAGAATCGTACCAAAAAAATCATACAGAAACAAAAACAGGACTTAAGAAGGTATCTTCACGTTAGTCTTTCTACCTTATACAGAAAACTGGGGCTGTTTCAGGAAGGCAGCCACCTTGAGCTACATTATTTTATTTAGAAGCAGTGATCATTTAGCGATTCCCGTAAGAAGGAAGATTTGTTCGCTATCTGTTTTTCAGACACCCCAAAGCCCCTTTGGGATATTCCTGAGGGATCCCTTATTACCACAGGGAGTTCCCTTTCTGGACTGTGAGTGCGAATGGAGTGGGTTCAACTAGGAGAGGGTTCCTTCCTTCTTCCCTGGCTGCTGAAGCCAGCCATCACTTCCCCAAATCCTCTAATGTCTGACAGTTATAAAACACCTTATAACATTTTTAGTTACATTTTGTCTGGTATTGTTCTTCAAAGGGTCGGCAAAACATTTAATATCTGCTAGATTTTTAGCACCTTGTGGCAGAAACTATATTGTGTCAATTAAAGAAGAAAATATTCCTCATGATTTCTTGGAGAAATCTGGACGCATAGCTGATCCTCAACAAATTAGGATATTAGTGAAATTCAGTTCTACATCAGCAGGTTAAAGCAGTTATTGAGGATCATGAAATACACATAAAAATGTACCTTCCAACCTTTTGAAAACTCATGTCTATCAACTTTGCCAGAGACAAAGTTTTTTTTTATGACTTGAGCAACCCAAGACAACCTGCCCATTTATTTGCTTTGTAGTAATATTCTGACTTGTGAAGAGCTGAGTCCACTGACAATTCCCTATTTAAGCAAAACAAACAGATGAATAAAAACCAACAACAACAAAAGACCAACTTCTGGCAAACCGTCTCTTAAATCACTGCAGCTTACAAGACCTGAAAAGAAACAAAAACACTGGCACTAAACAATAGCTTTCTTGGTTGACATGGAAATGCTGACTGACCACTGGCACAATAGACCCTGCCCAGCACAAGTCTTTGATTTCATTTTCAGTGACAGAACCAATTCAGAATTCCCAATATGGCCAGTCACTTTGTCCCCCGCTATACTGAAATGGCAGAGGTCTTCCTAAGGCAGGACCTTCCTCATATTCATGGTCTAGTTGCATAGATGATATCTGGTCTTGAAAAAATTTCCTTCCAATATTTGGATCTTACCTTCTCAATATGTAAATAGAGGTTGTAATATGTCATCTGGACAATACAGGCAATATAACCATTCAAAGATTAATCACAGCATTGTTGCAAGGATTAAATAATATAACGTGAACATGTTTGTAAACTGTGATATATTGTTGACAATATTAGTAATATATGATTGTTAGTCGTTTTCTTATAAGGCAGATATGGATACAGTCATCTCAGAAACTCTCTTGCTTATAAGGAATTAGTCATGCAGCTATTTTCATAAGAAGAAAAATTCATGTCATAAGATATTATTAGTGAAATACAGCTACTGGAATATAATATATCCTTTTGCCCTCATAACAACTGTGTGTCTCAGGTATGTACTATCATTTATCACTGTTTTACAGATCAGGAAACTGAGGTCACACCGCTGGTAAATGATAAAGTTAAGACTTATGCCTTTCTTTAATGCCAAAGCCCTAATCTGTGTTCTTAAACACAAACAAGCTTGATGACAAGTTCTCAGACTGTGACTGAATGAGTGAGAAATGCCAGTCCTAAGACAAATACTTGGGAAAAGTTACCAGTGCAAACTGGGATTAGAAAGGAATAGTTCTTTTCCCTCCTGGATGTTTACACGGGTAGTTGGTCCATTCATGGGCAGCAAAACACAGGAAATCTGTCATGAGTTGTTGGGATTTAAGGGAGCCCATGATTGACTCATGTGTTGTTTCTGTACTGTGCTTTCCAATTATATTTTTAAACAGAAGCTACTGTTATGTACTTTTCTCTCTCTCAGGAGTTCACAAACAAGTTTTTAATTTTAAGGTCACAGTGGAGGTCACTCTCAAGGTATGGGAAATTCCCCATTCCCATGGCTGTGTCTGGACACAATTTCGTTCTCCCGCAGGGCATTCTGGAATGTAGAACCACAGGCTGGACAGGCAAAGTGAGACACAGAACAAGGCTGCAGAAATGTGCTCGGTAGGGAACATGTTTCTTCTATTTCAATATTAAAATGGGAAAATAGAAAATGTGGAAAATAAAAAGTTTGAGGAGAAAGGTGCTATCCCTACATGTATCTGAGAGGAGAAAGGAGAACCTCATTTTCACTTAGAAAATTAGCTCTTCACTTCCTCGGATCTTATAAATATATTATAACCTTTTATCAGCAAATAGTCAAGGGAGAATCTGAATAACGCTTGTCCCAGAAAAAGGCACTAAGACACCTGACTTCACTAGATTTATGAGCTCAGCTAATATTGATGTAGATGAAATTAATCCAGATTATTGATATCTTAATAATAATGATGGCAGCAGGAAAGTAACTGGGGTCTCTTATGGAAAGATCTGGAGGTATCCTAAACCTTCCTAACTTCCTGGAAAAAATAGGGACCAATCAGTACCACTGAACGTGGTTGTGAATCTTATAAAGTAACACCCTTGACTTATGCCTCCAGGACTGTCCATTAGCTCAGCAACCGCATACCCAGGCAGGGCAAACACTCTAATCAAGGGCTTGTCCTCTGACTACAGATTTCTTTCAATACCCATGATACCTCGTTTAGGTCACTCTCTCCCTCTTTACTTCCTTTCTGAATGGAGGTTAACTACATAAACAGGCTTGTTGTTTGTTGAGGCTTTCAGCCCCAGTAAATCACTCTCCTATTTTTGCTTCAGGTTTACAGACTTGTGGTGTGATGTCTCACGTGGACTTGACTAAGTGATTTTAGAAACCAAGATTGCTGAAATTTGACCCATGTAAAAACAAGTCCCCCCCACCAAACCCCCCCCAAAACAAAAAACCCTCAGCATTCTTTGTGAAATGCCAGCCAGTCAGCTCCAATCTGAATGAGCCCATGGTAAATTACCCACCTGTTTTCACTTACATGACATTAAAAAACCCTTATACATCATTACATTTTTGTATCATATTAAGGAAAATGGATGCTAATGCGATATGAGACAAACAGTGCTAATGAGATGGAAGGTTGCACCTATGTTGCCCCGTTTGGATTACTGTGGCCCTGATCAATTTTTGGTCATTTTATGGAACTCTTTGGACCTTGTTGTCTGGACAAAGAACAGAATGAGACCTTGGCTGCCAGCACCTGCAGTTTCTTCACACACTTGGTATTCTTCTCAGCAAAGTTAGGCTGAATCACTGCAAGATGCTGGAACTTTATGAGCTCAGTGGAAATCAGGTTGATATTTTTCTTGTGGTCACTTGAAAAATACAATTACTACGAACACACCTATAGCGTTTGCACCTTTAGGTTTCGAAAGTATAATCAGTATGTGGCTAGAATATTTATTTCTAAAGGCAGTCGTTTCCATTTAGGCTTATGAACTATCCCTCAAATTACACTCAGATTGGGATCATCTTCAGAAATCTAATGGCAGGCCACATTGCACCTTCAACAATAACTGTCAGCTGCACAAACAAAATCCATACTTTCCTAAGAGAAAATTGATACGACGAACAGGGAAAAAACCCTCACTTTGTTTAATCTGCTTCATATTTGTTAAAATGTATTGGGTACCATCCCCCTCATCAACCAAACCCCATGAAAAGATATAAGAGAACCATGACAGTTTAGTTTCAATAAGCTGTGTTTAAACAAGTGCTCTGGTGTGTTTATCCAATGTTTGAGAAGGTTGCAGGAAGCATGGGTGAATGATCACGGAATATGGTGCCCTGTCTCATAACTTAGACTCTACCAGATGGCCAGGAAGGGGGTCCACAGGCAGTAGAGAGAGTGGAAGGACTCTGGTAGACAGAAAGAGTTTGTCTCCTTGCAATATTTTTTTAAAAGGAAAGCCTCAATCATATTTTCTTCATTGATGGAGCCCCAGTATTCACCACAAATTCTAGGCACAGAGTAACTGTTTAAAAAATTTTGGAATTATGTTATTTCTCACTAAAGTGGCTGTAGGCATCTCCAGGAACCATCCATCTGAGAATTAGGAGACAGCAACTGCAAGATGTAAGCCTCCGTATCATCTCAAGCTCACGTTTACAACACCCTGAATTCCGTTATCACCTTCTCTGCAAAGCTTTAGCAGATCCTACTCTGTGTCCCATCAGGATTGTTTGCTTATTCATTTATTATAGCATTTACCTTATTCTGATTCATATTGTAACTTTTATTTATCCCTGTCACTGGCTAGACTGAAATCACCTTGGTAGTACTATTCGTCATGGCTTTCCACAAAAGGTAGGTCAGTGCTAGGTACCCACTAAGGGTTGTTTTTTGTTGACTACTGATTCCCTGAAGAAGAAAATAGCAAAATGACCTGTGATAAAGCAAAGCTGAGTCTTAGTAGCATGTCTGAACAAAAAGAACAAAAGTGAGATATTTACAAGGTTTCTGGGGTAAAGGGGAAGTACTTAGGGAGGTGATGTTGGTTGGGGAGTGTGACCCGATTAGGGTTGGGCAGGCTTGGTGACATAATAATTTAGGACTGGTGGACATATCATGGCAAGAGTTTCTAAGAAAATCTTGTGTAAATATTTCTTTGATGAACCCTGAGAATGGGATACTTACTCTAAGAAGGGCTAGTTGATAGGCCATTAGTCTATTGTTTAGAAAAAAGAATTTGGGGGACATTTCTGAAACAAAACAAAATTCCAGACAGTGGAATAGTAGAGGCAGATTAATGTGGATGGAGAACTGTATGGCTACAGATGGTGTAAGTTCTCAGTATATGTTTAGAAAGTTGCTCTCAAAATTAAATTTTTCTTTTTTACCCCTAACTTTAAAAATTCCAGTTTCACCCAGTTCCTTAAAAGAAAGAAAAATAAGCAAAAATCATAGTGGTAGTCAAAAGGAGACTCTCCCTTTCTCTAAACTTAAATTTTCCACAAGAAGAAGAAGAGAGGGGAAAATATAAAGGTGAGAGAGGGAGCAGTAATGAGGTAAGAGGAACAAAATAAGTCAGATTTTTGGCCTTCAAATGTCCTTTATTATGTCAATTTAAATAATATTAAGACTACTTTTGGTAAAGCAGTAGTACTTATTTGATCACCAGCCTAAAATTTAGTACCAGAAAAGAGTAGAATACCTATACAAAATGTCAATGAAGGAATTCAGAGAGAAGTAAAGCAAGCAAATAAGCAAACAAACCAAGCTCTACATATGTGCTATTCCTGAGTCTACGTGCTTGGAAGAGACTAAGTGCTAGCTTATAGTAAGTGCTCAGTTAATGACTAATAAATGATCATTTTTTGAAACAGGGATTTAAGTTAACGTGAATCACCTGATGCTTAGAAATGTCACATATGGCTTCTGAATAATTTGTAGTTAAGTCTACAGGGAGTGCATACAATTATATAGGGGTGTGGGGTGATAGGGTAGAGAAGAAAGCCAAGAAAATTATTCCCTTCCTCCCCAGGTCTGACAAGTTTAATGTCAGAACCAGAATTTCCATAACAATAGGATGGGTTGGACCAGGAGTGGCCTGCCTGGTGGGGTCGGGTTAAAACTGGGGTTTTAGATATGTTCTTAGGGTCTGGATAACAAGGGTACACAGCTGCAAGGTCAGTGAGAACATGAGTGGACCATTCAATATCGTGAACCTAGATGTGGAAAGATACACACAACTTTTACTCCTAGGTTCAATGGAGGAACCAGGTACTTCATTCTAAAGAGCAGAATTGAAAGGATCCAGGAGGTAGTACAGAAAGGGAAACCAGTAAAACATGCTCACCAGACCTAGGATGTAAAGAAGAGGCAAAGGTCATCAGATAGTAGTGAACACGATCTCAAAGCTAAGAACAGCATCTGGGCAGTAGGCTGGGGGAGCCCATCATCAGAGTTGTCCAAGTCTGAGCCTGCAAGGTCAGAGGCAGAGACGCTTTACCTATTCCTCTCTGAGGGGCCAGAGAGAAAGATTCTCAGAAAAGTTCTTCTGTGTCAGACAAGCACTTCAGGAGGGCAACGCCCTGGTGCCTTTTAGATTTGTTTGACTCTTGGCTCTGCCTCTCCCTGTCACAGGTTGGGTTCCCCAAGAATCAGATGCTGAGATAGATTCAGGAACACAAATGGCTTATTGGGGAGTAATATCCATGAAAGGAAAAGGGAAGGAAGCAGGACTGGGCAGGGGGATCTATAGCTCCATGAACTAAGTCTCTGCCAGCCCAAAGGGGAGCTGCAGAGCAAAGATTGCCCATTAGAGGAGGTCTGCATTGAGCAGAAATGGCCTGGTTCTTGTGCCAGCACTTTCTTCAGTCATTAGCTGGAGGCCTCTTCAAGAAGGATGTGACCACAGCTTGAAAGCTGAGGCAGATCCTGAAGGTGTTAACATCTGGAAACTGTCCCCTAATGGCTCCTTAAAGCTGGACAGCTTTGAGTCTTGAAGGGGCATCTGAGTGGCACATCTCCATATCTTCCATAGTCTACCCCTTGTTCTGCGCTGATTCACTTCTCTGTGTGCTTTCTGGGAGCAGAACTTCCAGGGCTCTGATGGGGCTCTACTCCCAATGGGAAGTTAAAGAAGGGAGGTTTGTGGGATGCCCCATTGCTGCAGTCTGTCTTGGGCCTCAACAGTACTCATGGTATCCTCCCCACCTCCCCAGTTTGGTCCACTGTTCTAAGAGTCTCCTCACCCTTAGTACAGCCTCTGCTGATTTCACGTAGCTTACCTGGTGTTAATGACCAAACCCTCATTCCTGAAGAGTCTGAGATTCTGGAAACCATCACCGTTTCAGGCTGGGGTAGCTGCACTTGCCCATTTATTTTTGCAATTGGACAAGGAAATACCGAGAGGCACCCAAGTGGGTCACACACACATTTGTCTACCTGCATTGTGTAACAGTAGCCCTTCCTCTTTCTACTGTAAGGTCAATTGTCCCTGAGAGAATGGTGACTCCTTCTCTTGCCTACTGGTTCCTGGGCACAAGGAAGCCAAAGTGCCCAGGCAGCAGCCTTGGCACCTTTGTTGTGTCCCCTGGACAGAGTCGACACTTTTCGAGAGGAAGACCTCTAACCCTACAGAGCCCAGAGCTGCAGAGACCAAAGCTCAAGTTCTCCCTGTGGGTCACTGAGAGTGATAGTGAGTGGAGCCACTCCTGCTTTGACTCCTTGGTTCCCAGACCCAGGCATTCTTCCTAGTGCAACACTGTGCCACATAAAGTCTTTGATTCAGTGCAGATACCATGCTCTGAAAGATGGCATCTCCTACTCATAATTTACTACCACCATGATGATGTTTTGCCTGCACTTGCAGCAGATCATTCCAGCACCCTGTCTGGCCAGCACTTCTGGGTAATATAGTATATGGTGCTTCCAGTGGCCCTAGGGTCATAGGCTCACCTTTGTACCTCTGTTGCTGAAAAGTATGTACCCTGGCGAGCTTCTGTGTCATGTGAGATTTTATCCCTGGGGTCAGGCATGCCATGAGGCCCTGGATTGTTGGTGCTGGCTGAGGCCCTAGGCGCAGAAAAAGCAAATCTATCCTTATAATAGGCACCTCTTCCTATGAAAGTGAGCTGCTGGTCCTCTCATGATGGAAGGGGACTAATGTATTCAACTTGTCACCAAGGGGTCAATGGGTCTGGCAGGGACTGGTATCAGCTGGGAACTCAGCATTTTTCAGTAGGACTGGCAGGTTGGAAATTCGGAGGTGGCGGTAGCTGGATTAGCCTTGGTAAGTGGGAGTTCATGATGTTGAGTTCATGCTTACCTTCTATCTCTGCTGCCGTGGCTACTTTATGTGCTCCTTCTGCCTGGACTACGGTGGCCACTAACAAAAGGTCACCAGCATTGCCTGTCCAAGGCCATTTTGTCTATTTTGTCTGTGTAGTTGTTTAGTGCCTTTTCTCTAGGGGATGGTTTCTACTGAGCATTAACATGTGATAGAGAGATCTTCTCGTTTCATGTCCACTTCTGTAGGTCTGTATATATGGCTCTGGGTCCCTTTGGAGAAGGACTGGGCAGATCATTGCAGTGTAAACTTGCAGTTTTTGTAGTGTTCTTCCCCTGGAGATCTAGCCACATCTTCAGTTGTGGTTTCCAGGGCTGAATACTGGCTCTGGTCCGAAAACAATTGGGTATCATGACTTTTTTATTGGGGCAACCACTCTCAGACTCCGATTCATCCATTCTTGCTTCATTTGTGTGTGTGCGTGCGTGCGTGTGTGTGTGTGTGTGTGTGTACATATACATCCCTTGTCAATCACCCATCTATTTTAACTCCAGTGAAGCTTTTTCTACTAACCATCTCCATAACTCTCTCTGGGTCAGTGCGCTTGGCTACCACCCTGACCTGTGTACCACCTCTCATCAAGGATGGGTTCTCATTACCAGCCAGTAGATGATTTTCCAGCCTCGAAACCCCTTCTTAACACCTTCTTTCTCAGACTAATTCTAGTACCAGCTGTCCCAGGTTGCATTCTTCACAAGGCAGATGCTGAGGCAGAGTGAGAATTGCAGAAGTTTATTAGGGAATAACATCTGTGATAGGAAAATGGGAGGAAGCAGTATTGGACAGATGGCTGCATCAGTCCAAGGTACAGACTGGATGGTCTTTGCAAGCTCAACAGGGAGCTCCAGAGCAGAGATCACTTGGTACAGGAGTTCCATGTTGGGCAGAAACAGCCAGGTCCTTGTACCAGTGCTCAGTCATTGGCTCGTGTCCTGGCAAATGTTTAACAAGGGCTCTCCAGTGATGGGAAAGCCTGGTTTGTAGTGTTTGCCCATTTCTGTGGTGTAAATACTTGCACCATGGCTGATTTCAAGCTGCCTACATGACATCACTGAACACAGAGATTGAAAGAGATGTGCACATCGTTTCTCCTGCCAGTATGAGCTGGTATGAGCCAGCACACCACTGGCTAGAGGCCGCCCTGAGAAGACTGTGATCCACACTTCAAACTTCAGGCTTGCTCTGAAGGAGCCTATATATAGCTGGAGACTCTCAGCCAACCACACTCCTTGAAGCCAGGAAATGAGTCCTTCCTTGAAGGGGTGTCTGAGCAACTCTTCTCTTTGCTACACCAGAGATGGCATGGGCTGTAACATACATGAACTGAACAATGGGGGAAATAGAATTACCTCTCAAAATGGAAGAAATGGGTTTCCTTTTTGTATAAGTATGGTGAAGGGAGAAATGGAGGAGGAAAATAGCTTGTAGCTTGGAATGAATGAGTCTGTTTTTCTCTTTCAGTGTTATGAATTAATTTGTCATAATAAAGAGGAATGGAGAATTCTTATTTCAATCGATGATACTCTCCTTTCCATCCTTCTATGTGAGGTAGTGACTTCTGATTTTACACCCCTGGCAAAAGATTGTTTTTATTCATTCTTTGAATTTGAGAGCTAGGAGAAGGGAAGAGGGCCATCAGGGCAGAAAATAGCATTTCTTACTAGAAACTTCATATCATGCTTTGCTCACTTCCTATACCAAAACTATAGATGTACATATTATAAACTCCATTTTATAGTTAAGGAAAGTGAGGCTCAAGAAAGTTAAGTTTTTCATCCTATAAAATTTAGTTCTGTTTCGTCCTTCAGGAAATTAAATCTGAAATCTCCTATCCCTCTATGATCACATAACACCCTACTTATTTCTAGGTTAGCATTTGACATATTTTATTAAAATTATTTGTGTGCTTTTCCATCCCAAATAGAGGAACTCCTATGGCAGTGACTGTCTCCCCATTGCCTAATGTATCTGGCACATAGCAGTTGCTCAAAAATTGCTTTTCCTTAAACAATAAGTCACAAGCTAAAAGGTGACTAAACTAAAATTGAACCCAGAATTGTATGCTGCAAAGCCGCTGCTCCTCTTTCTGCTAGAATGTTTTCTTTGCGGAGTATATGTATGCATGCGTGTGTACATCTGATTGTGTATACACACACACATACACGTAGATGTACTATAGATATATATGGAAACAGAAATGACAGGTTCCAGATTTTGTGACAAAAGAGGGGCAAGTGACTTCAGCATTTGGTGATTTTGCCTTACTTTCCCATTCCCAAACATGAGCTTTGCCAGTCAATGCCATGGACATTTGAGTCTGTATGTGGAGAACAGCAGCCTTCCCTGGCTCAGTTTTCAGTGAAATGAGCTGAGCGCTGAGGAGGGACCGGCACATGGGTGGGCAAGCTGACTACTCATTTCTGAAGTCTGCCTCCTGGTTGTCACTCTTGCACCTTTGAGCTGCCCGTAAACTCCCAGGCAGGCTAAGCTCAGGTAGCTTAATTACAGAAGCTGTTATTTACTAGGGTCCCAGCTGAATCCATCAAACTAACTTCCCTTTAACCTGAGCCAGATTTGATTATGAAGCCTATTTATTGAGTGTTTCCCCCTTTGGCTGTGCGTGTTTTGATTTAGGCATATATACTTACCTATTTGAAAAGTAGCTATGTTCTGACACATTTTTTAAAGTAATATTGCGTGTAACATAATTTTGGGAAAAAATACGCACTCAACACAGACAAACAAACAGCAAGGAAAAGGTCTTTGAATTTAGAATAATGGATACCTGCAAGGCAGCAACTTGCTTGAGAGATTTTGCTCAAGTAACTTATAACTATCAGAAGAAACCCCCAGGGATTCATGGCTGTTTTTGCAGAAGCTGTTTGCAGTGGAATAAACAGACAAGTGCTCTATATATCATTTTAAGTAAGACAAATAAAGCTCTGTTTCCACCTTACAACGATGACATTGTCAGTTATATAAGAATAATTCTGTGTGACTTTTTATGAATTCTTCCCCTGTGCAGAAAAACAATGGCCTAATTTTCCACTCCCTGTATTATAAATAAATGGCCTTCTTCAGCAATCTCAGGTCCACCCAAACTGTCCATCCTGAGGGAAGAGCATCGTTCCTACTATAATGTGCTCATCTGTGGAAAGTAAAAGCCATTGTCCACCTCAGGGCAGCTGGGGTTCTACCATCTCGCCACCTGCTAACCTCTCTCCTCAACATCACAGCACACTGTCCCAGTCCCCAGGCAACCAATCATCTGTCACTGTCAATTAGTTTGTATTTTCTAGAATTTTACATAAGCGGAATAATATAATAGGTACTCTTTTGTGGTCTATCTTCCTTCACTTAGCAGTTATTTTGAGATCTGTCCATGTTGTAATGTATTCATTCCTTTTTTTTGCTGAGTAATATTCCACTGTATTTATATATCACAGTGTGTTTATCCATTCACATGTCGATGGGTATTTGAATTGTTTCCAGGTTTTAGCTGTTACAAATAAAGCTGCTAGGAACATTTGCATACATGTCTTTGCATGGACATATGCTTTCATTTCTCTTGGGTAAATGCCTCATACTGGAATGGCTGGATCAGATGGTTTATGTACATTTAACTTTTTAAGAAACTGCCAAAATAATTTCTAAAATGTTTGTACTGTCTTACACTCCCACAAGTAGTGTGTCAAAGTTCTAGTTACTCTGCATCCTCACCAAAAATTGGAATGGTCAGCCTTTTTAATCTTAGTCATTTTGATAGGTATGTAATGATATTTCATTGTGGTTTTAATTTGCAGTTTGCTGATTACTAATGATATAGAGCATCTTTTCGTGTGATTAGTTGACATCCATATACGTCCTTTGGTAAAATATCTGTTCTAAGCTTTTCCCCATATTTTTATTGGACTGTTCTTTTCCTTATTATTGAGTTTCAAAAGTTATTTATATATTCTGGATACTAGTTCTTTATCAGATGTGCAATTTGCAAACATTTTCTTCCAGTCTGTGGTTTATCTTTTTATCCTCTTAACAATATCTTTCAAAGAACATGAATTTTTAATTTTGATGAAGCACAGTTTATCAATTTTTTTTAACTTTTATTAATCACACTTTATGTGTTATGTCTAAAAAAACTTGACCTAACCCAAGGTCACAAAGATTTTCTCCTAAGTTTTCTTCTAGAAGTTTTATAGTTTTAGATTTTACTGTTAGGTCAGTGATCCATTTTGAAGTAGTTTTTTTGTGTGTGTGTCGGGGGGGGGGGGTTGTTATTTATTTATTTATTTATTTAGGCTGTGCTAGGTCTTAGTTGCGGCACGTGGGATCTTTGTTGCGGCATGCGGACTCTTAGTTGCAGCATGCATGAGGAGTCTAGTTCCCCAACCAGGGATCGAACCCGGGTCCCCTGCATTGGGAGCGTGGAGTCTTACCCACTGGACAACCAGAGAAGTCCCCTTGAATTAGCTTTGCATGTAATGCAAGATGTGGATCTTTTTTCTTTTGCATATTTATATCCAATCATTCCAAACCAGTTGTTGAAAACACTATCCTTTATCCATTGAATTTTGTGTGTGTGTATTTTTGTTGGAAATCAGTCGTCCATATAGGTATGGGTCTATTTCTGAACTCTTTATTCCATCCCTCTGATCTATCGTTTTTGTTTGTTTGTTTGTTTGTTTTTGCGGTACGCGGGCCTCTCGCTGTTGTGACCTCTCCCCGTTGCGGAGCACAGGCTCCAGACGCGCAGGCTCAGCGGCCATGGCTCACGGGCCCAGCTGCTCCGCGGCATGTGGGGTCTTCCCGGACCGGGGAACGAACCCGTGTCCCCTGCATCGGCAGGCGGACTCTCAACCACTGTGCCACCAGGGAAGCCCCTGATCTGTCTATCTTTATACCAAAATCAAACTGTCTTGATTACTGAAGCTCTACAGTAGATCTTGAAAGTAGGTTGTGTTAATCCTCCAACTTGATTGATCTACAAAATTGTTGCAGCTATTCTAGGGCCTTTGCATTTTCATATGAATTTAAAAATCAGTTTGCAATTTCTGCAGTAAATGAGTTTAGGATTTTGATTGGGATTGTACTGAACATATAGATTAATTTGGGGTAAGTTAACATCTTAACAATACTGAGCCTTCCAATCCAGGCACAATTATCTCTCCATTTATCTAGGCCCTCTTTGAATTTTCTCAGCACTCTCATAGTTTTCAGTGCACAGGTCTTTTAACAGACCAATCCTTAAGTATTTTGTAATTTTTGATACTATTGTAAAATGAAAACATCAGTTTCCAATAGTTTGTTTCTAGTATTTAGAAATACAACTGGTTTTTGTATATTCATAGCTTATCCTTTCACCTTATTAAGTTCACTTACTGGTTCTAGTAGCTTTTTATTTATTTATTTACTATTTTTGTTAAATCCTGTTGAATTTTCTATATAACCAGTCATGTCTTCTGATAATAAAGACAGTTTGATTGTTCCTTTCTAATCTGTATGCCTTTTATTTCTTTTCATTCACTGTTTGAACTATCTAGAGCCTCCAGTAGAATGTTGAATAGAAGAGGTCAGAGCAGACATCAGGATCATGTTTGTGATTTTAGGAAGAAAGCATTTAGTCTTCAACTATTAAGCATGATGTAGATGTAGGCTGAGAAATTCACTTCTATTCGTGCTTTGCTGAGTGCTTTTTTTTTTAATCAGTAATACATAAACTATATTTTTTCTTTTTTAATAACTTTACTTATATTGATTGATTTTTAAGTGTTAAACCAACCCTGCATTCCTTGGATAAACCCTTTTGGTAATATGTACTATCATTTTTGACATGATATGATATTAATATGATATCATATTGTTGGCTTGAATATGTTAAAATTTTGTTCAGAATTTTTGGCAGATATATTCACGAGGGATAGCCGTGTGTAGTTTCTTAGAATGCTTTTGTCTGGTTTTGTTATCAGAATAAAGCTAGTCTCATCAAGTGAATTGGGAAATACTCTTCTTTTAATTTTCTGGAAGAAAAAATTGGCATTATTTCTACCTTAATTATTTGGTAGAAATCACCAGTAAATTCACCTGGATCTAGAATTTTCTTTGTGGAAAATTTTGAAATACAATTTCTTTAATAGATATTGGGCCGTTCAGATTATTTATTTCTTCTTGAGTGACATTTGGTAGTTTGTGTCTTTCACGGAATTGGGCCACTTATTTTAAGCTGTCAAATTTATTAGCATGAAGTTGTAGATAACATTTCCTTAATATATGTACAATCTATAGTGGTGTCACCTCTCTCAATCTTCATAATGGTAATTTGTGTCTTCTCTCTATTTTAATACTAAATCTGGCTAGAGGTGTATCAATTTTATTGATCTTCCTAAAAACAAGCTTTTGATTTCATTGATTTTCCCTATTTTTTTTTTCTATTTTCTAATTCATTTCTTTCCACTCAGCTTTGTATTATTTTCTTCCTTTTCCTTACTTTGGGTCTTACTTGGTCACCTTTTCTATATCTTAAGGTAGAAGCTGTGGTCAAATATTTTTGTATCACTTTCTCTTTTTCAAAAGCTTTATTTACACTTATATTAGGCTGCCAGAAATTGTCCAAAAAGTCACTGATATTTGCCTCACTTTTTAAAATTCTCTTTTCTCTGCATTTTATTTTTTAATGTTCTTAAAGTTAACTAATCTTTTCCTCCTTATTGTATAATCAGATGTTAATCCTATACAATGTATTTTTGTTCTTACACATTGTAGTTTTCAACTCCAGAAGTTTGATTTTGTTATTTTTTATATTCTCACTGTCTCTACTTAAGTTTTTGAATATATGGAACACAGTTATAACAACTGCTTTAATTGTTCTTGTCTGCTAATTCCAACATCTCTGTCAGTTCTGAGTCAATCTGAATTGGTTGATTTATCCACTCATATGGTTTATATTTTCCAATTTCTTTGCATGTCTGGATTTTCTATTCGATGCCAGACATTGTGTATCTTACCTTTTTTTAACAAGAGATATTTCTTAATTCTTATAAATATTTTTGTTCTGGGATGCAGTTAGGCGCTTAGAAATGTGATAATTCTCTCAGATCTTGGTTTTAAGATTCGGTAGCTAAGGCAAGGGTGTGCATAGCCTACGGCTAATTATTCCTTACTAGGGAGGCAAGACCTTTCTGAGTAGGCTACCCAATGCCTTATGAATCTTGAGATTTTCCAGCTTGGCTAGTAGAATCAGGCACTATTTCCAGTCCTATTTGAGCTCTGGGCACTGTTACCTCCAATCCCTCCAAGTTCTTTCCCTTGCTACCAGTAGTTTCTTGTGTATTGATCAATACTCAGCTTAATACTCAAGGGAGACCCTCTGTAGATCTTTAGACCCCTTTCTCTGTTCAGTTCACTTTGTTTACCATCTCTTAAGGGTACTGATTTTTGTTGTCTGATGTACAGTGTCTTGCAAACTGACGTTTTATACATTTTGCCCTTGTTTTGGTTGTTTCTGGGTAGGATAACTCTGGTCCCTGTTACTCATCTTGGTCAGGAATATGTCTTATGTTTCTTTTTCCTTTTGCTATTTTTTTCCTTTCCAAATGGGCTATCTGAATAGAAAAACCTTAGCACTGTAATAATCCCGTGGTCCTGCCCAATATTCTGTCTGTGGGTTCAACAGGGTCATTTCATTTTATACATGATTTACAATTTTGTTGCAGTGTTTTTAGAAGCAGCACATAGCCTTAACTCAATGCGAATGGTTCTATCCTAAACATGGCACATGTATATACTGGCATGTACATATAGAATATGTATATTTTATAAGTAGTAAATACAGTAGTATTTGCCATAGGAAATCTAGGATAGATTTAAAATCATCTTTCCTGATAATTTTTTGCACTTCAGAAACCGTTGTATTAAAACACTGTTTCTAAACTTAAAATTGGCACATTTATAGCAAGCTCCTTCTGGAGAAAATTTACTTTACTCATCCTTTATCATACAACTGGGTCCAGATTTCTTACTAGGACAATTTTTAATGTGGAAAGTTAGAAATATCTTCCATCAGTGTAACTTAGGTGTTCCAGATCTTGAGATTTCAGATTTCAAGAAAGTAGATGCTGAAGTAATTTACAGTTATACAGCGATACCCTGAGCATAGTGAAAGCCTCCTGTATATTTGAGTTTTAATGTGTCTTTTCCTGAACAATTACATCTTAAGAAATTAGAATTCCTAATTTTTACAGCTAACCATTAAGAAGGAGATTGGTCTACTAATGAATTCTACCTGCATGGAAAACGAATATGTGTCTCTGTCCATTCAAATAACAGTTCAAATATGACATTTGGGAAATCTACCTCAAATTTGGTTTGAAACCTGTACATAATTTTATACTTATTATTTCTATGTTATATTTTCTAATAGGTTTTTAGTTCTGAGATCTAAATTTTGAGGTTTCTCAGCAGCCTGTGAAACTGTCTGCTGTACTTTTCCTTGCCTATTGTACAGACAACAGTAAGGGCATTATAAGACATACTTAATCTAGCCTATATCCAAGAAATATGAAAAATACAAAAAAAGCTATAGAAAAATGGAGACAACTACTATAACTTTGTAGGTCCGAATTCAAACACTGCTAAGAACATATTTTAAAGTCAGTAATAAAAATATATGTAGCATGTTCTTTTTTTTTTAAACATCTTTATTGGAGTATAATTGCTTTACAGTGTTGTGTTATAGTTTCTGCTGTATAACAAAATGAATCAGCTATATGCATACGTATATACCCATATCCCCTCCCTTTTGTGTCTCCCTCCCACCCTCCTTATCCCACCCCTCTAGGTGGTCACAAAGCACTGAGCTGATCTCCCTGTGCTATGCGGCTGCTTCCCACTAGCTAGCTATTTTACATTTGGTAGTGTATATATGTCAATGTTACTCTCTCACTCTTTGTCCCAGCTTACCCTCCCCCCCCATGTCCTCAACTCCATTCTCTACGTCTGCATCTTTATTCCTGTCCTGCCCCTAGGTTCATCAGAGCCATTTTTTTTTATATTCCACATAAATGTGTTAGCATACGGTATTTATCTTTCTCTTTCTGACTTACTTCACTCTGTATGACAGACTCTAGGTCCATCCACCTCTCTACAAATAACTCAATTTCGTTTCCTTTTATGGCCGAGTAATATTCCATTGTATATATGTGCCACATCTTCTTTATCTGTTCATCTGTTGATGGACACTTAGGTTGTAGCATATTCTTTAAACTGCCAGTCTCTGACGTTAGTGACCATTTAGGGAAGAAAGTTGTACTTTAGTGCTCATGATTGGTACTGAAATATAAGATGTAGGCATCTGACTGTTATGATCTAGGATTTAAAATTCAAGCCACACCTGGGAGGAGAAGGGTAGGAGGCAGAGAGATTAATTAGAAAACAGATTTGCCTCAAGTGGTGCTGCTGCAGCATCCTGGGGGACCATACAGGCTCTCCTCAGTCATCACCCATCTCTCACCTGTTGAGTAGTCCTGCAGAGATGGGAAACACTAACCTGCAAAACAAGTGACAACAATGGAGGCTGTGAAAACCCATTGCAGAGCAAATGGCCCATCTAGACAGACCTGGAATAAGAGACATGTAGAGTTCATGTGTGGACTGGAATTGACATATTGGAAATTGTTTATAACCAACCATTCATAAATCTCATGACTGCAACTAACCCCTACTTTTTTCTCATTGTCAATTTTGTACTGAAAGAAGAAAAACAAAGAGAGGAAAGGAAAAAAAGAGGGAGGAAGGAAGGAAGGAAGGAAGGGAGGAAGAGTCAGCCTGCTGTTATATCCAGAGAGACAAAGAGAAATGAGGGAGCATTAACCAAATTCATGGAGAACCCTTGCCTGGGGCTGATGACCACCCATGGATTAGAAATTCTTTTTACCCATTTTTGTTGCTTTCCTCACATAAAAATAGCAAACAGTATGTAACACACTATACCATGTATACAATTATTAAAATAAATTTGATAAGGTATTTAAAATATTTATGAGTATAAAGACTGCACTTGAATCCATTGGCTTAATATTGCTTACTCACCCTACCTGTTTTGAAAATTGTAGGATTTAAAATCAGGAAAAAAATTCAAAACTTAGATAAATTTCTAAAACATAATTATTTCTTAACGCAAGTGAATTTGTTTTGTGGATATCCTAGTGGGTCAGAAATGGAAAAATAAAACTTTATTCTAGAGTGATTTGTTTCTATCACCCAAGAAGCTTCTTAATCACATTCTGTCACCATTGGTTGTGATATTAAATTAGGATCAATAAATCCATAAAGTAATTTTGTCTCAAGTAATCACAAAATGTAAACATAGCTCTCCACTCGTGCCTGGTATGACATTTTATAACAACTTATCAATGTCCCTATCTGTAGGGGGCTAAGGGGGGTGGTCCTTTGCATTGTTGCATGATTAAGCATCCCTATCCTTTACCCACTAGATGCTAGCTGCCCTCCAGCAGTCATGACGATCAAAACATCTCCAGACATTGACAAAGTCCCCCAGTTGAGAACCATTGGTATAATGGAACAAACAGGCTTGTGGTGTTAGAGAGACCTGAGCATGAATAACAACTCTCCCACCTACTAGTTGTGAAAACTTGAGCACATTATGGATACTAAAGAGTTTGGTTTCTGTGAGGATTAAGTGAGATTAGGTATAACAAGTGCATAGCAAGCTCAGGATGTGGCTCATAATAGACGCTCAACAATTTTAACCCCCCTCAGCCCCACCCATTCTTCAAACATTCATCCAAGATAATAATGGTGGATTTAGATTTTAAACACCTGGAAGAGAGGAGGAATCTAGTACAGCACCCAGGTACTTAGTAAACAGTTCTCAGTGGTGATTTGTGTATGCTACAAAGATAATACTAACACCATCTTGATTCTCCATGCTTCATGAAGATACATCTATTTTTAAAATCAATTTTAGAAAACTTTTCATGCTACTCTCTTACTTTCTCTTGCAAAGTTGAAAGGAAACATTGATATTCAGTGTTCAGAAAAATGTAGTGGAGCCTGCTGATAACAGTGCTCTGTATGAAACAAAATCAAAAGAAAATTATATAACAAGAGAATGTTCATGGCACCGTTTTAAACATTAATTCCTTTTGAAAGTAGAGTAGAACATGTAATTTATACTGTATTCAACCTGTTCAAAGGGGTGCTTTCCAGATACTGTGATTTTCCTTTATATTCTTTGCTATCTGTTTTGACTTTATAACCATTAGGAGTAGCTATCAGTAAGAAGGAAGATGTCTCAGGTATTAAAGTAATTGGTAGAAAGTACAATGACTCCTTCTTCCTGAGCATATTTTTACTACAGGTTGATACCAGTTCAAATGTGATGCCAATTCTCACAGCTTTAGTTATCACGGAGGATTTTGCAGCCATTTCGGAATATGAGTAAAAACATCTTTAGTCAGAAATTTCACTCTTAACTGAAGAGCATAATGTGGCAAGATTCACTTTGGGGAATTTTAGTAGGTGGCAAAAAATGTAATCTATTTAGGTATTAAGTTGAACATAGGCCTGAATAATGTGGTTAAGAATAATTGGGATCCAATTATTCAAAGCTTCAAAGAGGACTTTTGACAAGTGGAATTCCCTAAATTTACATTTGTGGGGTAAAGCTGGAGTGCTGAAATGATTTCAGCACCACAGTTTAATTCCCTGCCTCCCTTGGTCCCTTTGGGAGATACTTTTCAGTAAATTGGAGAAATTTATTTCTACATTTATATGGAAAGAAATGAAAGGCAAAGCTGAGTTCTTCTGAAGGAAGGGCTAGGTTAAAGCCAGAAGGGGTGTGTGTGTGAGAGAGAGATCGACAGAGACAGAGACACAGAGACAAGGTAAACCCTGGCGACAATCTTCTCTAGATATTACTTTTAAAACTCTAACACAATTTCTCCATTTAGCAGACACTCCAGACCATAACAATGGCTAGTTTGTATTTTTCAGCCACTTTCACTATCTGTACAACTGACTATGGTTAAATCAGTTATCTATCAGGTTGTTGGTTGTTGAGCTGGTCAAAATAATTTAATTGATTTGAATTATCCCGAGAAACATGAATAAAGGTAATTTAGCACATGTGAGAAGGAGGAGGAGAACTACATTTTATTTATACTAGTTGTTTCCCCAGTACTATTCTAAAGACTTTAGACATGGTATCTATTAAAGGCTCCACTTTATACATTTTTTATGTTTTTTAAGCTTCTGCTTTTTAAATTTACTTTATTTTATTTTTTATTTTTAATTTATTTTTTGGCTGCGTTAGGCCTTCGTTGCTGCGCGCGGGCTTCCTCTAGTTGCGGCGAGCAGGGGCTACTCTTCGTTGTGGTGGGTGGTCTCCTCTCACTGCGGTGGCTTCTCTTGTTGTGGAACACGGGCTCTAGGTGCTTGGGCTTCAGTAGCTGTGGCGTGCAGGCTCAGTAGCTGTGGTGCATGGGCTTAGTTGCTCAGTGGCATGTGGGATCTTCCCGGACCAGGGCTCGAACCCATGTCCCCTGCATTGGCAGGCAGATTCTTAACCACTGCACTACCAGGGAAGTCCCATCTACTTTATATATTTTTTAAATGAGTATTGGAAAAATTAAACTTTTTTATTAGGGTCACACAGCTGCTATATACATTTGGGTCAGGAATGTGAAAACGGTTCTGTCCGATCCCTAGGATTTTAACACAGACCATAATAAGTATGCATCAAATTGTGTTGCTATAAAGAACATAGTTGGGTAGACTGCTGTAGCTAAATCTAAGCCAAGTTAGAACATGTTAGGGGAAGTAAGGTTAAAAATAGAGCAATTATGAGCACAGATATAATAGCATTTTGTCATTGTTGTTTAAAATAGTGTCTACCATTTAATAAATATGTTATTGAATTCTCACAACAACTCTTTGGGGTAGGAATTTAGACCACTTTACAGATGAGGAAACTGAAAGTCACAGAGACTAAATGTTGACCCCAAATCACACAACCAGTAGGTTACAGAGTCAAAATTCCAACCCTGGCAACCTGGCTTCAAAGCCCAGCTCCTTATCAGCTTGCCCTGACCTTCCCCAGCTCACAAAACCTCTTATTTCCAGGAAGCTCTCACTCCCTGATGCGTTCCAAGTGGAGTGGAGATTGTGGCAAACCTACCTGTGTATCTCTCCTCCTCTCTCCCCATTCCTCTTTTTAGTCCAAGCACCCATGAGAAGAAAAGTATAGAAGTGGCCATGAGCCACCCTGTTCACTGGGACAGGTGGGAAGGATACTGGACAATCATGTGAATGTACGTAGATTACAAAAGCCTCAGGATGATTTCAGTTGGGGAGTTCATTTTTCTTTTCTCCGCCTATCCCCATCATAGCCTTCCTGAAATACTCCATCACCCTCAGCCCTGGTACCACGCAGGCCCAGGTCCTTGGGCACCAAGCACTGTGTGCTTTGCACTGAGCTGGTGGCAGTTGTCCTGATAAATCTCACTCTGGAGGTGGCTTTGCTCGTTCATTGAGGATTGTTCCAATGTCTTTGCAGGAACAAGAAAAGCTTGAGTTTCATTACAGAGGATTCAAATTAGGTCTACTCTCTAATTACTGTACTGGGGTTTGTTGTTCTGTTTTTATTTGCTGGTTTTCTTAAAAGGTGATGGTCTGCCAGCCCCATGTTGTGAAAATATCATTGCTCTGTCTAGACAGGCTTTCCTCAGTGTTCAGAGACTCTGAATAACAGAGCTGGAAGGGACTGGAGACAGCCATGCTGGGCTAAGTCTCTTTCAGTGCTTAGGAAACTCAAAGATGGGTAAGTGAACTGACTGACTAGGCATCTCAGACAGGGACCGTTCTCTCCTTTGCGACATCACCTGGCTGCACAGATTCCATGGATAAGCTGTGCTCCTGCAGCTGCTCCTTCTCTATGGCAGGTTCCTACCATGGTTCCTAAGGCAAGTTAAACAAATAATTTTTAATGTTCATTTTTATTTCAAGACACTTGGAAGCATATAGTATAAATCTCTCTCTCTCTCTCTCTCTCTGTATATGTATATATAATGTATCCTCTGTTTTAGGATTTAAACATGAATAAAATGAAAATAGTCTAGCCTGAGGAGTGGGGTTTAGTAGAACTGAGCATTTACTGCTGTACTGTCAGAGCTGATAATCTAGGGTTTTTCTTAGGTAATTACTTATCAATGTCTCTTTCTTTTTTTTCTTTTTTAAAGTTGAGATATCATGCATATAGCATAAAATTTACCCCTTTAAAGTGTAAAATTCAGTGTTATTTAGTATGTTCACAAAGTTGTGTACTCATCACTACTATCTAATTCCAGAACATTTTCATTACCCCCAAAAGAAACCCCATGCATATTAGTAGTCACTTCTATTTTGCTCTCCCCTCAGCCCCTGGCAACGAGTAATCTATTTTCCATCCCTGTGGATTTGCCTATGCTGGCATTTCATATCAATGGAATCATACAATATGTGGCCTTTTGTGTCTGGCTTCTTTCACTCAGCATATGTTTTCCAAGGTTCATCACGTTGTAGCATGTATTAGTATTTCATTCCTTTTTATGACTGAAGAATATTCCCTTATATAAATATACCACATTGTTTATCCATTAGTTAAGTGTGAGGGACATTTGAGTTGTTTCTACTTTTTGACTGTTACAAATAACACTGTATGAGCATTCATGTGCAAGTTTTTATGTAGATGTATGTTTTCATTTCTCTTGAATATATACTTAGGAGTGGAACTCCGACATTGTATGGTAAATGTATATTTAACATAAAAAATTGCCAAACTGTTTTCCAAAGCAGCAACACCATTTTACATTCCAACCAGCAATGTGTGAGAGTTCCAATTTCTCCAGATCCTTGCCAACCCATGATATTGTCTGTGTTTTAGATTACAGCAATCCTAGTAGATGTGATGTGGTATTTCATTGTGGTTTTGATTTGCTTCTCCCTGGTGGCTAATGGTGTCAAGCATCTTTTCACATACTTAATTGGCCATTTTTATAGCTTCTTTGGAGAAATGTCTAGTCAAATATATTTTAGTTGTATTGTTTGTCCTTTATTGTTGAATTGTAAGAGTTCTTTATGCATTCTGGGTAGTAGTCTCTTATCAGTTGTATGATTTGCAAATATTTCCCCCATTCTGTGTGTTGTCGTTTCACTTTCTTGATGATATCCTTTGAAACACAAAATTTTAAAATATTGATGAAGTCTCATTTACCTGTTCTTTTTGTGGCTTGTGCTTTTGATGGTGTATCTAAGAAACCGCTGTCTAATCTGAGATCACAAAGAATTATGCCTATATTTTCTTCTAAGAATTTTATAGTTTTAGATATTACACCTAGGTCTATGATCCATTTTGAGTTAATTTTTGTATGTGGTGTGAGGTAGAGTTCCAACTTCAGTCTTTTGTATGAGTATATCTAGTTGTCCCAGCACCATTTGTTGAAAAGACTGTTCTTTCTCCTATTGAATTGGCTTGGTTTCCTTGTCAGTTGACTATGAAAGTAAGAGGTTATTTCTGTACTCTCAGTTCTATTCCATTGATATATATGTCTATCCTGTGACAGTATCACGCTGTCTTTATTGCTGTAGTACTGTATTGTATAGTATTGTAGTAATTTTTTAAATAGGGAACTATAAGTTCTCCAGCTTTGTTCTTCTTTTTCAAGATGTTTGGCTTGCATTTCTATCTGAATTTTAGAATCAGCTTGTCATTCTTTTTTAAGGCATCTGGGATCTTAAAAGGGATTGCGTTGAATTTGTAGACTAATTTGGAGAGTATTGGTCATCTTAACAATACTTAATTTTCCAATCTATGAACATGGGATGTCTTTCCATTTATTTAGGTCTTCTTTAATTTCTTTCAATGATGTTTTGTAGTTTTCAGTGAACAAATTTTGCCCTTTTCTTGTCAAATTCATTCCTAAGTATTTTATCTTTTTGGATGTATTGTATATGAAATTGTTTTTTAAATTTCATTTTCAGATAGTTTGTTTGGATGTCTCATTCCAATGAAACAGACTTTCTGCTTCATTACACCCGACTGTTAGTTTCCTATTGTATCATAGACAAGAATAGTTAGGGAGTAGAAACCTTTCTTTATGCACTCATTTATACCTTTCTCCTCTGTAGGCTTTTTTCCCAAGTACTTAAACTATTAATGAAAGGGACAGATTTAAATTTCATAGTATTTTCCCTTCCACTGCTCATCCTAAGATAGAGGTGCTAATAAACAACAGTGTCTGTTAAGCAACCTAAGTTGCTAACCTAAAAGTCATGTGGTAGAGAAAAAGAATGACACATTTTTTTCCAAAGCATGTTATGGAAATATTCTCATTGTAGTGCAAAGATTATCAACCATCGAGACAAGCTGCTTCCTTCTTAGAATTTGCTTGAAAAGTTCAGAATCCAAGGGAAGAAATCTAATGCTCAAAGTTAGCTACATTATTGCCTCTTTAAGTGTCTCCCAAAAGAACTGTTCAGTAACAGTTTAGCTGTTGTGTCACTCCCTACTAGTCCTGCCATTTTTCTAACTCATTTACACAAGAATATCTGGTCTTCGTGGTGTATTACATGTATTTACCATTTATTAATCTAATGGGATAAAAACTACTTAGCCTAGTTTTAGGACAATGGCTCACTTAACCCTTGGAACAGCTTTACAGAATTTTTTTAATAACAGTTTTATAGCAAAGACTCTTTAGTTATGGTAAAACCAAAAAGTCTTGGAATAGAAATCAGAAGACTTGGTTTCAAAGTAACCCTGCAGAACAAGACCACATATGCACACAGAGGAAAAAAGAAAATACTATGCTCACACATATGCACACACATGCACATCCACATCCACACAAAACTGCATTTTACAAAACCCTCTTTCGAAATTGCATCCCTCCTCTAGCTACCATTCAATCTTCCCTTCTTCCTTTAGACTTCTCAATAGTGTAAGCTAACCCTCTGTCTCCATCTCACTCTCCCATTTTTTCCTAAACCCACAACAATATGGTTTCTACCATTGCCTCCATGAAGACGACCTAGATAAAGTCACCAATAGCCTCCAATTTGCAGAAGCTAATGGGCAATTTTCAGCACCTATCTTAATGGACCACATATAATATTGCAAATTAGCTCCTCCCTTTTAAAGCCTCTTATTCTCTTATGGTTTCTGAAATAACACATTCTTTGGGTTCTTCTTATACCTCTCCAGTCATTCCTTCTTGCTCTCCTTTATGGACTCTTCTCCCTCCACTAATTGTTTCTCATCAACCTCCATCTGTGGGTTCTATTAGCACCTATGTTCAACTGATTTTCATGCCCATGGATCCAGCCTTCAGGCTCATAAGTCCAACTATCTACTGGGCATCTCCAACTTAACATCTACTAGCACCACAAACTCTACGTGTTCAAATTCTAGCTCTTGATCTTTGACAGTCAGACCTTCCTTTCTCTTCACAGTAACTATCCCAGTGAATGGCATTGTCATTTCTCCAGACGAGTCATAGCTTTTCTCCCTCTCCCTTTTACCCTTCAGTAAAAGTTCATTTTGTATTAATTCCTTCTCATAAACAACTCTTAAATCTCTTCTCCTCATTATCACTGCCTCTTAGTCAGGCCTCATCATCTTTCTTACCTGGATTACTTAGTAGTCTTCTAACGCTTTTAACACTTTTAGAGCCCATAATACATTCTCCAACAACAGTCAGAGTGATCTTTCTAAACCGCAAATCTGGCTATGTCTGTCCTTGTTTAACACACTTCAGAGGCTTTCCTTTGGATATAATATTAACTTTAAATGTTTTAATTTGACTTATAAAACCTTGATGTTTACTTCTTTGGCTTTACTATTCATAGAGCTATAATTTTGCACTCCATTCACCTATCATTTGAAAGCTGTTCAGATCTTCGCACACATGATCCTCTTCTTCACAGTCAGCCTTCTGTGTCTGCTCTACCCCCTGCCTGGAATATTTTAACCATTGTCCCCTGTGTTCTGACAGTCTGCTTTTTTTTGTTTTTTTGTTTTGTTTTTTTTTACTTATTTTTTGGCTGCATTGGGTCTTCATTGCCGCACGCAGGCTTCCTCTAGTTGCGGCGAGCGGGGGCTACTCTTCATTGCGGTGCGTGGGCTTCTCATTGTGGTGGCTTCTCTTGTTGTGGAGCACCAGCCCTAGGCTTGGAGGCTCAGTAGTTGTGGCGCACGGGCTTAGTTGCTGCGCGGCATGTGGAATCTTCCTGGACCAGGGCTTGAACCCGTATCCCCTGCATTGGCAGGCGGATTCTTAACCACTGCTCCACCAGGGAAGTCCTGCCAGTCTTTACTGAGACAAGTTTTCCTTAGTTTAGTTATTTCTTCCTCTGCAAACTTTCACTGAACCTACCATCTGACACCTAAGCTATATATCACTCCTATGTGATCCCATGACACCGCTTTACTCTTAGTGCTGCATTTTTACACTGTTTACTCAGCTAGTAGTTAAGTACACAAGATTGTAACCAATTTGAAGGTAGGAATTGTGACTGGTTTAAGACTGTATCCTGAGAGCCTTGTTCTGGGCGTGGCACAGCATAGGTACTCAAAAAATTTCCTGAATGAATAGATAAGTAAACAGATGAAGTGTATGGGATCATCACTAAACATCTCTGAGTCTCACTGTCTTGACTCATGAAATGCGTTTAAGAATCCTTCTTCTGGGCTTCCCTGGTGGCGCAGTGGTAGAGAGTCCGCCTGCCGGCGCAGGGGACACGGGTTCATGCCCCCGTCCGGGAAGATCCCACATGCCGTGAAGCGGCTGGGCCCGTGAGCCATGGCCGCTGAGCCTGCACGTCCGGAGCCTGTGTTCCGCAACGGGAGAGGCCACAACAGCGAGAGGCCCGCGTACCGCAAAAAAAACAAAAACAAAAACAAAAACAAGAATCCTTCTTCATGACTCTTTATGAATTATGGTTTTCTCAGGGTATATGCCCAGTAGTGGGATTGCTGGGTCATATGGTAATTATATTTGTAGTTTTTTAAGGAACCTCCATACTGTTCTCCGTAGTGGCTGTATCAATTTACATTCCCACCAACAGTGCAGTTCCCTTTTCTCCACACCCTCTCCAGCGTTTATTGTTTCTAGATTTTTTGGTGATGGCCATTCTGACTGGTGTGAGATGTTATCTCATTGGAGTTTTGATTTGCATTTCTCTAATGATTAATGATGTTGAGCATTCTTTCATGTGTTTGTTGGCAATTGCAGCTCTATTTACAATAGCCAGGACATGGAAGCAACCTAAGTGTCATCAACAGATGAATGGATAAAGAAGATGTGGCACATATATACAATGGAATATTACTCAGCCATAAAAAGAAATGAAATTGAGTTATTTGTAGTGAGGTGGATGGACCTAGAGTCTGTCATACAGAGTGAAGTAAGAAAGAGAAAAACAAATACCGTATGTTAACACATATATATGGAATCTAAGAAAAAAAGGTCATGAAGAACCTAGGGGCAAGACGGGAATAAAGACACAGACCTACTAGAGAATGGACTTGAGGATATGGGGAGGGGGAAGGGTAATCTGTGACAAAGTGAGAGAGTGGCATGGACATATATACACTACCAAACGTAAAATAGATAGCTAGTGGGAAGCAGCCGCATAGCGCAGGGAGATCAGCTCGGTGGTTTATGACCACCTAGAGGGGTGGGATAGGGAGGGTGGGAGGGAGGGAGACGCAAGAGGGAAGAGATATGGGAACATATGTATATGTATAACTGATTCACTTTGTTATAAAGCAGAAACTAATACACCATTGTAAAGCAATTATACTCCAATAAAGATGTTAAAATAAAGAAATAAATAAATAAAATAAAAAAGAATCCTTCTTCAGAGGATTCTTTTGAGAATTAAATGAGATGAAAAATGTGAAAGCATACTGTTCGATTTCTGGCACAATGTACATGCTCCAAAAATGTTTCTGCAATCCAAGTCTGAGTCTCTTCTACTTTAAGTATAGCTTAGTCACAAATGAATGCTTTATATTGAAACATTTTTAGAACTCTTCCTGCTTGGGGAGGCATCCTCTAAACCCAAGGCAGACTTCTTTAAAGTCAGATCATGTTATTCTTGTGGTATTGGTCAGAATTCTGAGACTCCAAAGTAGAACCCAAGACATTTAACATGATCTGTATAGATGTTTTTTTTTTTTTTTTTTTTTTTTTTGTGGTACGCGGGCCTCTCACTGTTGTGGCCTCTCCCGTTGCGGAGCACAGGCTACGGATGCGCAGGCTCCATGGCTCACGGGCCCAGCCGCTCCTCGGCATGTGGGATCTTCCCAGACCGGGGCACGAACCCGTGTCCCCTGCATCGGCAGGCGGACTCTCAACCACTGCCCCAACGGGGGAGCCCTGTATAGATGGTTTTTATATCAGACATGAATTTTAAACGTCTGTATATGTTCAGCACAGGGCAGAAAGAAGCAACCCCTGGGGCAATGCAATGGGACATCTTTTGAATAGACTTTTGGGTACCACCAGACCAGACATTGAAATGAATTTAGTAAACCATTTGTTCATTTGTTCAGAGTCATTGAAATGCTTTGCTTTAAATTTCTCCCTTGGCCATCATTCCAATTAAGTGGGTAAACCATTTCTCAGGGTGCTATTTTAATGGAATCTATTGTCCTTTTTATCCATTTATCTATACATCTGCTAAATCTGTTCTTAACATTTTGGTCGGGTTGTAAGCATAGAGAAAAATACTATTACTTAATTTTTATTTAATAGGTTTGAGTTTTTGGTGTAGGGAATTTTGTAGCAATCTAAATTCAATAGCAGGTTTTGGTCAGGCCCTACCCCTTCCTTCTTTCTACTACTCTGAAGCCCAACTCCTAGCTTTCTATGTTATCTCCACCTCAAAGGCAAAGAAATAAAATGGGAAGACTAAAAACATTAGAAGGATTCTATAGGGTGTTGTGCCTATTTATTGGAAATAGGCCTACATAGGATACAGCTCCCTGAGTCATGTTAGCGGAATGGCTACAAAAATATGGTACATCTGTATAATGTGAAATTATTCACCATTAAAAGTCAAGCTTTCAAAATGTTCTTAATGAGAAAGGAAATTAGAAAATGATAAAAGTGAAAAGCAGGATATTTTAAAGGAAATTATGTAACACACATACAACTATATCTGCAATAAAAAGATCAGAAGGAAATACAACATTTAATGGCAATGACATTACAGGTATTCCAATTCTCTTCTTTAATTCATTCGCTGAGTTTTTTGAAACTTCAGTCATGAACTGAGGGTACTTTTACAGTTGGAAAAATTACTCAAGAGAAATAAACAGTGAAACAGTTCAGAATGCGATTCCACACGCAGTTACTGTATCCATTTTATTCAGAACAGTATACCTGGGATCTGCTACAAGGAGAGACACATATTGTTAAGTAACAACAATATGAAAGATAGAAGCTTAAGTTTTCAAGGCTGCTCACATGCACCAGCCCCTTGAGTCCTGGGAGTTGCTGGTGCAGGTGCAGGTTCTAGGTGGGGAGGGGAAACCAGGTTGCACCCAGGAATCCCTTCTATGTAAACGTAACTAGTAAAACACCTAAGAATTCTCAGGAGAAAGGAATTCAAATTTTTGAACTACTGGGGTTGGGGAAGGTTCCAGAGGCATGGACAAAATTTGCCCTGACTGGATGGAGCCTTATTCCTTTTCAGGAATATATTAGATATAGTACCAAATACTAATGCTAATTACTGCTTGACTCTTTTTCATTTGTGAGCATTGGCTTTCTCAGAAGCACTGCGCAGCTGGGAGTACCTTCCCAACCTGCTACACAGCCGTGAAGTGCCAGCACTGCCACGTGAACCAGAGCTGCCCCCGGTTCTCACCCAGTACACCACAGCGCATTTTAGGTCCTCTTAACAGTTCCCCTATTCCTTTCTAAAAAGAGGAAAAAGTACCTCTAAAAAATGTGTTCTGATTTCCTGCCCTGTAACTTTCCTGATGTTCCAAAAGCAGACACTTTCAAATATGAAGTGCCTCAGGTTGGCCATTTTGTCTCCCTTATACCAATAGACAAAATTACGCAGACTCCAGCCCTAACTGCACACGTATTTGAAGCCGCATTTGCAATAGAGCATCATGGCGCTTCTGTAGCCTTTCTCTTTGTGTGTGTGGCAGGGGGAGGGCACAGTGACAGTCTTAAAATAGGATTTGGAAGAAGCAAGTCAGAAACGATTAGGATAGACCTCACGGACAGCCGATTCTCCCATCTTTCTTCTCTGAAGCCCTCCATGCACCGACTTGTAACAGTGCTTAAGGGCGTGTGTCTGGTTGGAAAACATCTAAAAGATGAGAGAGTGAAAATACACGAGCCCACTACTGGCTGGATAGAAACTCTGATCAGGGACTAATCTGTGTTACCTCACTAGGAGCCTAAGTTGGAATGATCTGCCAAGGGACAAATAGATAACTATCTCTGCGAAAGGGGAACAGATAGGAAGGAAAGGAGGTAGGGAGAAGAGGAAAGGAGTTCACAGCAAGGAGGTCAGAAATAAGCCTGGAACTGAAATCTTGGAAGGAAGGAGAATTATTTATTTATTTATTTGTTTGTTTGTTTATTTAATACTTCTTTCCCCTTCTCTCCCAAATGGGAGTACTATTAGAATAAAGGAAAAAGAAAGCTGATGACCTATTAGCAGCTATAAAGTTTAGGACTTCCTTCATTAGGATGTGGTGTTGCTATGGTGGGTTTTTCGTCTCCATGCTCTTTGTAGCTTGGGGGCATGTCACACACTTGTGAGAACTTTACCCGGTTGTTGATACAATATTGTGTCAGTAACTGAGTGATTTGTTTTTCCTCTGGACATTGATTGAAGAAATTCTTATTACACTTTATAGCTTGCTTGGCCTCCGTATGAGAGTCAAGACATAAATTGGACCATAAATTGGCCTCTGTCAGAATCTACAACAGACTGACACCAAATACATGTCACCGTGCTTGTGTTCCAACTAGCAGCAGGGATCCACTGGTGCTTGTCATCTTGATCAAATGTTCACCTCACACCCTTTTCCAGTTTGTGCCTCTGCTTTGAAGAAAGTATGGTAAAGACCCTGGCAAATTTGCTGTTTTGATCAGCAGTATTATACAGCAAAAACAATACTGGTGGATTTAATTGATTTCCTCCAAGTTAAGTCTCCACTGTGAGTATCAGAGGTAGGATACATATAAATAAAAGTGGATGCAAAGAAAGAAATATATAGTTATACAGAAAGGACAAGAAGGTATACATAACAGATATATTTATCCCACAAGTAAAGCCCAGACTTGATGATTCATGAGTGGCAGAGATATAGCTGAGTTACAGAGATTTGTTCTCTAGAGTAAGATAAATTTGTCATTTCAGTTCCTACCATTACGGACTCTGAGCAGAAAATCAAATATTTTTAAGAGTTGGCTCTGTGTTATTAATGAATACATGTAACCATGGGAGTTAGTTAAAAACTTCAGATTGTTTTACCAAATATAAATATGTATTTCTATTTTGAAAAGAGCAAGATTTGGTGATTTATGAAAGAAATTTTGTAATTTTAAATCAGAAAATAAACTTTTTATGTTAATAAATTCACTTTTTAATGATTTTTATCATTTAGAACCACAGTGTGGTCTAGACTGGATCTAAAATCATACTCATCCTGCATTTAGAAGGTGTCTTTCAGGTCAATATTCATAAGAAATATTAAGGCATATTTCCTTTGCTTAAAACTTTAATAGAATCTTAGCAGTTTAAAAAATTCAAGATTTTATCAAAATATTTCCTACAAAAGAAGCTTAAATCCAGGTAGCTTTACAGATAAGTTCCTTCAGTTTTTCAAACACTGGAGAAATTCCACTCTAAATAAACTTTTGAGCATAAGAAAGTCTGGAGGACTGTCCGTTTGTTTCATGGCACCGACATCAAAACCTTCCCAAACCTCACAACTGCCCCCACTACAAAACAATCTCATTCATGACCATAGATACAGAGATGCTAAATGAAACCTTAGTTATTTCATCAGGGAAAATGACTACAACATCACAACCAATGAAGATGGTTTAAAATTAGACACATTTTAGATGTACTATAACAAAGACCAAATAAAAAATTGTATGCTCAGGGCAATGAATATAGAAAGAAACACATGTTTAATTCACCACCCATTCATTGCTAAGTATTTTTTTTAACACCACAGAAACTAAGACTAAATAAATAACTTCTTAATAACAAAATAAATGTTTCTTTGATTTGTTAATTCTATTATTTCTTTTTTTAATTAATTAATTTATTCATTCATTTATTTATTTACGGCTGTGTTGGGTGTTTGTTGCTGTGCGCAGGCTGTCTCTAGTTGCGGCGAGCAGGGACTACTCTTCGTTGCGGTGCGCAGGCTTCTCATTGCGGCGACTTCTCTTGTTGCGGAGCTCGGGCTCTAGGCACATGGGCTTCAGTAGCTGTGGCTCGTGGGCTCAGTAGTTGTGGCTCACGGGCTCTAGAGCGCAGGCTCGGTAGTTGTGGCGCAGGGGCTTAATTGCTCCGCGGCATGTGGGATCTTCCCGAACCAGGGATCTAACCCGTGTCCCCTGCATTGGCAGGCGGATTCTTAACCACTGCACCACCAGGGAAGTCCCCAATTCTACTATTTCTGTTTTGAATGAGTTATACATGTAAATGGTACAAAATTCAAGACACATAAGTATATTCATGGAGTATATCCCTACTTCACTGTCCCATCAATCAAACTCCTTCCCAGATACAATCACTGTTACTGCTTTCTGGTTATCCTTCCTGAGATATTCTAGGTGCATACAAATAATACATAGATATAAAATCTGTTTATTAAACAGAAAATATCATGCCTAATAATAAAATCAGAGACTTTCAAACTAAATACAAGAAAAATCTCCACTCTTTTTAATATATTTTATGAAATTTGTTTACATTACAGTCAGATATAAAACAAAATTTTAAGTCTATATTTATTAGAAAGAGATAAGTTACTTCTTTTCTGCAAATTATAGATCAAAACACTTAAAAAATGCTACAGAATAAACTAGAAAATTACTAAAACTACTAAGCAGGTTTTGTAAAGTACCTGGAATCAAGATAATCACATAAAGCCTCTCTACATATAAATATAGTGGAAAATAAAAACCTCATTCACAATGGTAACCAAAACCAAAAAATGTAAATTATTTAGGAGTGAAATTAACAAAAACTATGAGCTTTATAGGTAGAACAATTTAATCCTCTCCTGGGAATCAAAAAAGAAACATATAACAACTGGAAGTAAAAGCTTGAAAGTATACAGTTGTCCATATTTCTCTAAGTTAATGTACAAATTTAACAAATTACAATCAAAGTATAAATAGTAAATTACTCTTTATAATGTGACCAAATGTTTCTGTAGTTTACCTGAGAAAATAAAAAGTATCAAGCCAGTCAATAAAGAAGTTTTAGAAATCTACTTTCCCAACAAGTTACTGAAATGCATTATAAATCTACATTATTAAAAGCATTAAGGAATAGGTCCAGAAATAGGACAGATCAACAGAAGAGAATAGAAAGTCTAGAGATAGACTTCCCAAATATTATGGGAAGTTAATAGAACAGAAAAGGTGATTAAAATATCTTTGGAAAAGGATGATTCAAAAAGTTATTTGGGGGCAAGTGGCTTAACATTTGGAACAGATTAACAGTAGCTCTCTTCTCCACATCATAATAAACTTCCACCCAAATAAACTTCAGATAAATTAAAGATTTGAACCTCAAAAATTAAACTATAAAACTATCAGAAGAAAAACAGAACCACTATACACCAAAATCCATTAGAATGGCCAAAATCCAGAGCACTGACAACACTAAATGCTGACAAGGATGTGGAGTAACAGGAAATGTCATTCAATGCTGATGGAAAGGCAAGACGGCGCTGTCACTTTGAAGGCAGTTTGGAGTTTCCTACAAAACTAAACAAACTCTTACCATGTGATTCAGTAAATTTGTTCCTTGGTACTTAACCTCCAGGAGCTGAAAACTTATGTCCACACAAAAACCTGCACACAGATGTTTATAGCAGCTTTATTCATATTTGCCAAAACTTGGAAGCAACCAAGATGTCCTTCAGTAGGTGAATAGATAAACTGTAATACATCCAGACAGTGAAATACTATCCAGTGCTAAAAAGAAATGAACTATCAAGCCATGAAAAGACATGGAGGAAACTTACATGCATGTCACTAAGTAAAAGAAGCCAATCTGAAAAGACTACATACTGTATGATTCCAACTGTATAACATTCTGGAAAAGACAAAACTATGGAGACAGTAAAAATATCAGTGGTTGCCAGGGGTTCAGGGTGAGGGAGGGATGAATAAGTAGAGCACAGAGGATTTTTTAAGGTAGTGAAAATACTCTTTGTGATACCATAATGATGGATACATGTTATTATACATTTTTCCAAATCCATAGGATGTAGAACACAAAGAGTAAACCTTAATGCCAACTATGGACTTTTGGTGATAATGATGTATCAGTCATCATCAGGTTCATCAGTTGTAACAAATGTACCACTCAGGTGGGGATATTGATTATCAAGGAGGCAATGCATGTGCAGGGCAGGGGGGTTATGGGAAATCTCTGTGCCTTCCACTATATTTTGCTGTAAACCTTAAACTGCTCTAAAATTTTTCTTATAAAAAAATAGATCAATATTTAATATTAGTATAAGCAAAGCCTGTCTAAGCATGACACTGAAAACAGAAACTATAAAGGAAAGGATCAACATATTTTAGTGCATAAAATTAAAATTTTCTTAAAAATTGAAAGGCAAATGAAAAATTTGGAATATTTTCAATGCCTATGACAAAACCTACGAGGTTCTGGCAACTTGAAAACTTCAAAATGTAAAACACCTCTTGCAAATAATTTAGAAAAATCCAATTACACCAGAGGTCATAAACAACAATTGACACACAAATGCAAATATCTAACACCTTTAAACTGAACAAAAACTGACATTTGGGGGATGAAACATGGAAGGGGAGCCCAGATAGGAGAGTGAGAAGAGCAGGGTGGGGAGATAAGGAGCAAAATATGAAGAATTTCTTGGCTGGGGGAGGGTGACTGGGGTAAGTCAGCTAAAGGTTAAAAAATGGGCATCGGAACTGTGACTCAGAAGGGGCGGAAACCATTTTGGACTTGTGGGAGGGGAAGGTAAGGAGGTAAAAGAGTAAATGCAAACAGTTCTTTCAAGATACTTGATTGGAAGGAGGGGGAAGGAAGGGAAGTTAAAGTTAAGATGGGAGAAATATTTGCTGAACAGAAAGAACCAGGGAGGGAGAAGTTGAAGAGATAGAGCAGGGAAAAGAAAACTGATAGAACAGAAGGCATGCGATCCAGAGCTCTCTCTTTCCAAGTGTGAGGAGGGAAGAGGGAAGGGGTGGATAAAGTGGGGTTTATTTTGTGGGGTTGGGAGCAGGAAGCAGAGGTGTTCCCATCCAACAGTGTCCATATTTCTAATAAAATAGGTGATTATTTGCTAAGAGTGTAAGCAGAGCCTGAAGGGACATGGATTTAACGATTTGGGAAATTTGATAAGGCTGCTGTGCTGAACCGGACAGAGCAGTGAGGAGGAGACATGATGATTGCCTGGCATCTTTGAATTTCCATCACATGCATTTACAGTGACCCCAGACTGCCCCGTCGTGGTTCTCTCCAGCGATGGTTCACATCCTGGGCACATGTACAGAGAAGGACAAAGAGAATTTTCCAGGATTTAGCCAGATGAATGGTTATATAAAAAGGCTGATGAGATGAAAACTTTGAGGATACCAGGAGGAGAGTTACTGAAGTGAGATACTGTGGAATCTGAGTGGAAAGGGAAGGAGATGAAAATATGAGAAGGCTTATCAGTATAGAAAAAGCTGACAAAAAGTTCTGATGAAGCTTTCTCAGAAGATACATAATTCTTTGTCAAGCTTTTGTCAGCTGTTCTCTTCCGTCTCCCCATACTGGGAAGCACGTCCTTCCTTCTAGACCCCATCTCCCACTGCTCTCTACTGTTTGAGAGCACCCTCTGGAAACCTTGTCTCATAGATAACCAATGTCCGTGTCTCTTCAAACTCTCACGGAATGTCCTATTCTTCTCCCCCACCACATCCCCGTTATAGTAAAGCCCTTTATATTCCTGCATGTTAAGAACTAAAGAGAGATTATTGCAAAGAGAGCAAATGCATATTGGAAGTTGCACTTCAGAGTCTCACTTGCAACTTTCCTAATACCAGAGTTCTTTGTGCTATTCTCTTCAACCCCTGGAAGTCATCAGGTAGTTCAGGAGCTGATGGAATCCCTGCTGAAACCTTCAAACTAGAAAATGGGAGCTCAAGTTACAGTTTCATTCTCACTTAGAGATTTCTAATGATGAAGAAATTCTAAATGACATCAGGGTGGCTGTGATCATGACAAATTTTAGTTCGGGAGAGAGAAGTCTGACTTAAATCAAAGTTATACTGCTTCACTTTTTTGTCCTATAGAAAAATCTTTGAGAACCTCCTTGAATCATTTTCTTCATGTTATTGAAGAAGTCCTACCAGAATCCCACTTTGGTCCTAGTTGATAAAGAGGCACCACCGACATAATTCACAGTTCACGAACGTGTCTAATGAATGAGAAACCATATGAAGAATTCTTATGAAGCATGGTTGTTCCCCCAAGTTTGCCTCCTCGCATAATCTTTTCTTCCTTCAAAGTGTTCCTCTTTGAAAATATTTTGTTAAGTTTCCTTTGGGAACTGCAGAACTATCAACCAAAACTGTACCACTGATCAAACACGGTTTTCAAAATTAGTCTTCATCGTGATTCATCTGAGTACTTTAAAAATTTCCTAATAGAATGAAGCAATTTTCTAAGTACTGAATAAGATTTGATCTTCAGCTACCTCCAATTTGGAGCTAAGGCTGATAGTCAAAGTGCTAGACAGACAGGCAGGAGTCAGATGACAGGACAAATTGAGTAGGTGAATAAGGAGAGGCAAATGGTCTGCTAATTAGAAATCTCTTATATGAATATGTATATTATAGTTATATAATATTATATATAATATCCTTATATTAATTAGATATTATTCCTCTTATATATATATATCTACATGCAAACATACATAAACTATGAGATATATATTTATATCTTATTGGGAAAATGACAAATTTCAGGGTTGTTTATTATTACTACTATTAGTAATAACTACCATTTATTGAGCAGTTCATTTGGGCTGTGAACTATGCTAAATAAATAATTTATATATATTATCCATTAAATTCTCACAATAATCCTGTGAGTTAAGTATTGTTAGTCCACTTTTCTGGATCTAACCTCTTCCTCTTTTTTTTTTTTTTTTTTTTTTCATTTTAACATCTTTATTGGAGTATAATTGCTTTACAATGGTATGTTAGTTTCAGCTTCACAACAAAATGAATCAGTTATATATATATACATATGTTCCCATATCTCTTCCCGCTTGCGTCTCCCTCCCTCCCACCCTCCCTGTCCCACCCCTCCAGGCGGTCACAAAGCGCCAAGCTGATCTCCCTGTGCTATGCGGCTGCTTCCCACTAGCTATCTACCTTACGTTTGGTAGTGTATACATGTCCATGCCTCTCTCTCGCTTTGTCACCGTTTACCCTTCCCCCTCCCCATAGCCTCAAGTCCATTCTCTAGTAAGTCTGTGTCTTTATTCCTGTTTCACCCCTAGGTTTTTCATGACATTTTTTTTTCTTAAATTCCGTATATATCTGTTAGCATACGGTATTTGTCTCTCTCTTTCTGACTTACTTCACTCTGTATGACAGACTCTAGGTCTATCCACCTCATTACAAATAGCTCAATTTCGTTTCTTTTTATGGCTGAGTAATATTCCATTGTATATATGTGCCACATCTTCTTTATCCATTCATCCGATGATGGACACTTAGGTTGTTTCCATCTCTGGGCTATTGTAAATAGAGCTGCAATGAACATTTTGGTACATGTCTCTTTTTGAATTATGGTTTTCTCAGGGTATATGCCCAGTAGTGGGATTGCTGGGTCATATGGTAGTTCTATTTGTAGTTTTTTAAGGAACCTCCATACTGTTCTCCACAGTGGCTGTATCAATTTACATTCCCACCAACAGTGTAAGAGGGTTCCCTTTTCTCCACACCCACTCCAGCATTTATTGTTTCTAGATTTTTTGATGATGGCCATTCTGACTGGTGTGAGATGATATCTCATTGTAGTTTTGATTTGCATTTCTCTAATGATTAGTGATGTTGAGCATTCTTTCATGTGTTTGTTGGCACTCTGTATATCTTCTTTGGAGAAATGTCTATTTAGGTCTTCTGCCCATTTTTGGACTGGGTTGTTTGTTTTTTTGTTATTAAGCTGCATGAGCTGCTTATAAATTTTGGAGATTAATCCTTTGTCAGTTGCTTCATTTGCAAATATTTTCTCCCATTCTGAGGGTTGTCTTTTGGTCTTCTTTATGGTTTCCTTTGCTGCGCAAAAGCTTTTAAGTTTCATTAGGTCCCATTTGTTTATTTTTGTTTTTATTTCCATTTCTCTAGGAGGTGGGTCAAAAAGGACCTTGCTGTGATTTATGTCATAGAGTGTCCTGCCTATGTTTTCCTCTAAGAGTTTTATAGTGTCTGGCCTTACATTTAGGTCTTTAATCCATTTTGAGCTTATTTTTGTGTATGGTGTTAGGGAGTGATCTAATCTCATACTTTTACATGTAGCTGTCCAGTTTTCCCAGCACCACTTATTGAAGAGGCTGTCCTTTCTCCACTGTACATTCCTGCCTCCTTTGTCAAAGATAAGGTGACCATATGTGCGTGGGTTTATCTCTGGGCTTTCTATCCTCTTCCATTGATCTATATTTCTGTTTCTGTGCCAGTACCATACTGTCTTGATTACTGTAGCTTTGTAGTATAGTCTGAAGTCAGGAAGCCTGATTCCTCCAGCTCCGTTTTTCGTTCTCAAGATTGCTTTGGCTATTCGGGGTCTTTTGTGTTTCCATACAAATTGTGAAATTTTTTGTTCTAGTTCTGTGAAAAATGCCAGTGGTAGTTTGATAGGGATTGCATTGAATCTGTAGATTGCTTTGGGTAGTAGAGTCATTTTCACAATGTTGATTCTTCCAATCCAAGAACATGGTATATCTCTCCATCTATTTGTATCATCTTTAATTTCTTTCATCAGTGTCTTATAATTTTCTGCATACAGGTCTTTTGTCTCCTTAGGTAGGTTTATTCCTAGATATTTTATTCTTTTTGTTGCAATGGTAAATGGGAGTGTTTTCTTGATTTCACTTTCAGATTTTTCATCCTTAGTGTATAGGAATGCCAGAGATTTCTGTGCATTAATTTTGTATCC
Organism: Globicephala melas; assembly: GCF_963455315.2. Taxonomy (NCBI): domain Eukaryota; kingdom Metazoa; phylum Chordata; class Mammalia; order Artiodactyla; family Delphinidae; genus Globicephala; species Globicephala melas. Next base: position 47,832,915 of record NC_083326.1, read on the forward strand.
TGCTACTTTACCAAATTCATTGATTAGCTCTAGTAGTTTTCTGGTAGCATCTTTAGGATTCTCTATGTATAGTATCATGTCATCTGCAAAGAGTGACAGCTTTACTTCTTCTTTTCCGATTTGGATTCCTTTTATTTCCTTTTCTTCTCTGATTGCTGTGGCTAAAACTTGCAAAACTATGTTGAATAATAGTGGTGAGAGTGGGCAACCTTGTCTTGTTCCTGATCTTAGTGGAAATGCTTTCAGTTTTTCACCATTGAGGACGATGTTGGCTGTGGGTTTGTCTTATATGGCCTTTATTATGTTGAGGAAAGTTCCCTCTATGCCTACTTTCTGCAGGGTTTTTATCATAAATGGGTGTTGAATTTTGTCGAAAGCTTTCTCTGCATCTATTGAGATGATCATATAGTTTTTCTCCTTCAATTTGTTAATATGGTGTATCACGTTGATTGATTTGCATATATTGAAGAATCCTTGCATTCCTTGAATAAACCCTACTTGATCATGGTGTATGATCCGTTTAATGTGCTGTTGGATTCTGTTTGCTAGTATTTTGTTGAGGATTTTTGCATCTATGTTCGTCAATGATATTGGCCTGTAGTTTTCTTTCTTTGTGACATCCTTGTCTGGTTTTGGTATCTAACCTCTTCCTCTTAATCTTGTTCCTGCTTCCGAAAACAAACAAACAAAAAATGGTAATCAGCAACCATGATGAATTTAAAATATAGTCTTAACAAAGGGGAGTCAAGAAAAGAAGGAAGAAACCCAGATCCAACATACAAGTGAAAGAGAATGGAAGAGAGTTCTAGGTCAGCGGTTCCCAATTTTTAGTGTATAGAGCATTACCCTAGGAAAGTTTTATTTATTTATTTTTTAAATTGAGGTATAGTTGACTTACAGTAGTTTATTAGTTTTAGGTGTACAGCATAGAGACTCAGTACTTTTTAGATTATACTCCATTAAGAGTTCTTACAGAATAATGGCTGTAATTACTGTGCTGTACACTGTATCCTTGTTGCTCATCTATTTTATACATAGTAGTTAGTATCTCTTAATCTCGTACTCCTATCTTGACCCTTCCCCCACTTCCCTCTCCCACTGGTAACCACTGGTTTTGTTGTATACAACTACCATCACATTGTAATTTGATGCACTTGAGTTATCTCTTTTCTGGTTGATATCAGAAAGGATAGAAGGAACCAGGATGGGCAAATCTTTAACAGAGAAATCAACTTCCATTCTTTTTCTAACCTATGATATAGTCACCCAGTAAATATTTACTAAATATCAACTGTGCCCTAGGGTCTGTGATAGGACCAGAACATAAATCAAAAATTAAATATTATTCCTCTCTTCAAAGAATTGAGAGCTCTAGGGGGAGAAAATGTTTAGAAATACTTAAAACCTAATATGATACAGACATAGAAAACAAACCTATGGTTACCAAAGGGGAAAAGGGGTGGAGGAGGGATAAATTAGGAGTTTAGGATTAGCAGATACAAACTACTGTATATAAAATAAACAACAGATCCTACTATATAGCACAGGGAACTATATTCAATATCCTGTAATAAACCATAATGGAAAAGAATATGAAAAACAAAGAAAACTGAATCACTTTGCTGTACACCAGAAACTAATACAACATTGTAAATCAACTATACTTAAATTAAAAAAAAAAAAAAACTAATGGATAATATGCTTTGGAGGCAGAGAATAGGAAAGATAAACTTCCTCAAGTATTTCCCTTGAGCTTGGTCTAGAAGAATAAGGGTAGTCATGGAATATGAGGCTCCTGGGCCAGACTGAAGAACTTTGGTTCACTCTACTATGGCCCAAGGTTTGTTAATGCAGAATCCCTGGGAGCTGAATACTTCCTTGGATAGTTACAGAGCATCCATGAGTCACCTGAAATTTGGTGCAAACTCGGGTAGTTATTTGTACTTTTCTTGGAAGTTCATATATATTGTCAGACTTGCAAGGGATCCTTGATCTGAAAAGGTTCAAAAGCAAAGCTGTAAATAAAGGGAAATCATTAGAGCTCTTTAAGTCAAGAAATGATATCTGATTTGCCTTTTAGAAATATAACTTTGTCTGTAGGATGGAGAAGAGATGGAGGGAGAAGCCAATGAAAGGGAAATCTCTTGGGGACCTGTTGCAGTGATATAGGTGGAAGGTAAAGAGGCCTTGCACTCAGGTATGGGTAATGGAGATGGAGAGGAAAAAATGAACTTGAGAGCCATGTCTATGGCCTTAGGACTAATTTAATATAGTGAATGATGGAAAGACAGTCGTCAAGGATGAGTTCCACACCTCTTACTTTCATGACTCTGTGAAAGTTGTTTGGTCAAAGAGAGAATTCGTGTTTCATTAAATAGACACTACCAAGTACTGAATTCCATTTTATTCTAGAACTTGTGTTATGGAGTAAGTAAAAAATGAAGTAGAATAAAGATGAAAATGAAGTAGAGCAGGAGGAGGAGAAAGAGGAGAGGAGGAAAAGAGGAAGAGGAGAAAATATCCTCTCCTCTCAAGACCTTTTTTTTTTTGCGGTACGCGGGCCTCTCACTGTTGTGGCCTCTCCCCTTGCGGAGCACAGGCTCCGGACGCGCAACCTCAGCGGCCACGGCTCACGGGCCCAGCCGCTCCGCGGCATGTGGGATCTTCCCGGACTGGGGCACGAACCCGTGTCCCCTGCATCGGCAGGCCGACTCTCAACCACTGTGCCACCAGGGAAGCCCTCAAGACCTTTTTAAGGGAGAGTCAGCTCACACAGGGTCTTATAGGCCATTATGAAACTCGGACTTTTATTCCACTTGAAACTGGGAGCCATTGCAAGGTTTTCAACACCGCATTTCCGTGATCTGACTTACATTTTAAAATGATCGATCTGACTGCTCTCTATAGAATAAACTGTAGATGGATGGGATTGGAAGCAGTTAAACCAATTATGAGATTATTACACTAACTCAGGTGAGACAAAATGGTGGTCAGGACCAGGCTGGTTTCATGGAGGGGATAGGAGAAGGAGTCTGATTCTAAATAAATTTTGAAGTGGGAGCTAACAGGATTTGCCGACATGGTTGGATTGGAGTGAAAGAGCCAGGAAAGACTTAGGTTTTGACTTGAACAGCTGGGATAATGGAGTTGCCATTGACTGAGATGCAGAATGCTGTGGGAGAAATATGACTGTGGGGAAAAATCAGTTCAGTTTGTAGTTGTTAAGTTTGAGATATCCACCCAGCATCAAAATGGAGATGTCAAGAAGGCAATTGGACACATGAGTTTGGAATTATGAAAGAGATCTGAAGATCTAAATTTGGGAGTTTGTCAGCATATAGGTGATACTTAAAGTCATAAGACTGGCTGAGCTCATAAGGATCTGAGTGTAAGTAAAGAAAAGAAGACCAAAGACTGGGACACTCTTGTGTTAAGGAGTTGGGCAGAAAGAACTGCCCTTCTAATATTTCTCCTAAATGTGTATTTTCCTAGTATTTTTTTTTTGTCAGTGCAGTACCTGAGAGCAAGGGTTTGGGGGTAAGAAAGCCTAGGTTCAACTCCTAACTCCATTACCTATTAATATATATGACTTTTGTCCAGTTGCTTTATCCTCAGTCCTTGGTTTTCTCTTTTTTTTTTTTTTTTTTTGCGGTACGCGGGCCTCTCACTGTCGTGGCCTCTCCCGCTGCGGAGCACAGGCTCCGGATGCGCAGGCTCAGCGGCCATGGCTCACGGGCCCAGCCGCTCCGCGGCATGTGGGATCTTCCCGGACCGGGGCACGAACCCATGTCGCCTGCATCGGCAGGCAGACTCTCAACCACTGCGCCACCAGGGAAGCCCGGTTTTCTCATTTTTGAAGTGGAAATAGTAAAGTACCTGATTCATATGTTTATTATGAGGTTAAATGACATAATGTATATTTAAGGTATTTAGAATGGTGCTTGACACACAGTAAACACTCAATAAATGTTACCTGGTATTATTATCTTGACTTTGCTTCCCGCTGTTCCCTGACACAGGGCCAGAGAACATCCATGCTTTGAGCCAGAGTCCCAGTAATACTCATGCAAACAATCACAAAGAACATGAACACTTTGAGCCTGAATTTTAACATCAGTTCTTGTGCAGCTGACTGAGTTACTCTCTAGAACACTCGCTTTCTCTGTGTCTCAACTTCTTCTAAATCCCTGCTCCATCTCCGTCACGCTCCTCTTTGATTAGGGTTTTCCTCATGTACCATGGCACTTGATGTCAGGGGATTGGTTTGTCACAGTTATGACCTTGAAGACAGTTTGTTATTAAGGGCCACCTTGTAAATGCTTTGTGAGAGTATCCTGCTGCTCAGGATGGCAATTTAAAACATAAATCCTCAAAACCAGAATGAGGTTATCTATTGTAATCACTGATTGAGATCCAGTCTTCAGAGCCTACCAACGTGGGTCTGAATTCTTCCTAATGGTCTCTTCTTAGCATAAATCTGGGAAGAGTAGCAGAAATGCAATTTCATTGTGAGACACAAGAGGCGAAGTCCCTATAAAAAATTTGGTAACTATACATTGCATATAGCGTGTAGCCATTCTTGTACTTCATCATAAAAATAATATATGCATGTAAATTAAAAATAAATGATGACAAGCAAAGAAATATTGGAAACATATAATTTAAAATACTGTAACAGCTGACATTAGTGGGTTAGAAAAAATGCAGCTACAGAAGACAGTTCTGAAAATAATGAGACAATGGAGAATGAAGTTAATGAGGTTGAGAAAATGAAAAAAAGACAATTTACAGTACTATCGCACACACAAAAAAATCAAAATATGGGCTCCAATCTGATGTACCCTTATTAAACAGAAGTACGTCTAGCCCTCTTATTTTCGTCAAGGTACTGAATGATTTGGTGTGCTCCACTCATCCAGAAAACAGGTTGAATTATAGAAACTATCTTTTAGACATATCAGTAATCCTTGAAGATCAAAATGTCTTTATGCCCACCTGTGGTTCAGAAGCAACTTCTAAGCTGTAAATGAGATAAGCAAAGTAAAAAAAAAAAAGAAGAAGTCCATTTGTTTTCTAAGTGTTTCTCTCCTAACTACAGGGCTCTGAACCTAGAGTGGGCATTCTATAAATCTTGATGACAAGGTGCTCACTTTATGCACTCAGTAATTTTGTACCTTCAGCTGGTAGAGGGCCATATACACAGTCACCATGATCACTGTGCCATATGATGAAAGCTTTAGAGGCTGCGCTCAAGATACTGCAGTGGCACTAACATGGGAGCACTTGGGCTTTACAGCAGAGAAGACTCTTGAATTGTGACTTGAAGACAGGTGAAAAGTGCCAGAGGAGCCACTGGGAAGAGTAAAGGGTACTTCAGGCAGAGGAGGCCACATGAAGGTAAGAGAGACCTCAGCTCATTCCCAGGCCAACACATCTCTGACTTGGCTCAGGGGGTTAGTGTGAAGAAGGGAGTAGCAGAAGAAAAGGCTGGAGACCTGAGCATAGATCAGGCCATGAAAGACCATGTGTATCTGCTAAGGCATTTAGATTTTATCCAGAATGTGATGAAGCACCTTTGAACAATGTAGAGGAATGACATGAACATATTAGAACAGAAAGATTACTCTGGCTGAAGCGTGAAGAACGGTTTGGAGGGAGTCTTACTGCAATTAAGGGAATGATCTAGCTAAAATGAGGATGACAAAGCCTTAAATTAAACCAATAACAAGAATGGCAAAAAAGAGAAATTGGGAGCTATCTAAATGGTTGGTTCGAGCTATGAAGTCTAATTATATTGAATGAGGAGAAAAATAGGCTTGCAGACTTGCATTTTGAAGGAGTAGGTAGTTGATGGAGTTATGTATGAAGATAAGGAGTTCAGGGGAAGGAGAAGGTTTGGGGTAGCAAAGGATGAATTTGGTTTTTTACCTATTTATTTCAAGGGGACTTGGTAACACATGAATAAAGAGGCAGAATACATATTTATGAAGTCCTTGAGAGAAAACTGCTCCAGAGCTTTAGATTTGGGGGGATTTAATATATTGACATGTAGTCCACCTAGGGAAGTGGATAGGGTTCTGTCTTCTGTGAGAAGAATAAAGACTGAAGACACAAATATGGGGCTAGTGGAGAAAGAGGAATCATCAAATTGGATTTAAAAATAGTAGTAGAGGAGTAAGAAGAATCCAGAAGAGCATAGAACCTCAAAAACCAAGTTATCTCTAGCCAATAGGCCCAGTAAAATCAGGGCTCATTTTGTCCACTGAACCTGGCAACCAGGAAGTCAGTGGTGACTCATCCAGGGAAGTTTCTGTGATGGGTTAAGGAAGTGAAGACAGAGAGTGTGCCAACTTGAAGTCAAATTAGGCTCTAATTATTTCAGTTTTCTATTTTTTTAACAATTTTTCCTTTAAAATGAGACTCATTTGCCTAATTTTTAAGGTGAAAGGATGGAACCAGTAGAAATAGAGCAGTTACAAGTAATGGGAAAAGAAGAGACAACCATTAGGGCAACATTGCAGAGAAAAGGAGGGGATATGATTGATTGCATAAGTGAAGACATGAATCTTCAGAAGAAAAGAGACACCTCTTATTCTTGAAGATGAAGGGAAGAAGATGGGAAGGAATACCAGATATTCAGAGTAAAGTTTTCTAAGCTTTGGTTTACTTTGTAAAGAAATGCAAATAGTAATCATGACTATCTCATAGGGTTGAAATAGTTATGATTATTATTTCCATAGGGATGGCTGTAAGAATTAAATGAGATAATGCAAATAAAGTGCACAGCACCAATAGTTATGAACTACTGCTGTTATAATCAGGTATCCATTTTCTTCCTGTCTTCTCCTCCTGACCTGGGCTGTCTCATCACTGCCACCATTACACCCCCACCAATGCCATAACCACTTCCCCAGGATTAATCATACACGTCCTACAGAGAGAAGCTCAAGTTAGACATCCTTCATGAAGAAATCTTCAGCCATTCCAGCCCATGGTTATATTGAGTTCTTAATACATTGAGGTTTGGTATCACACAGGTTGACACTTAAATTTTTCTCATCTGTAAAATGAAGGATTCAGTCTAGGTTATACCAGTTATTGCTAACAAATAACCCTAAATCTCAGTGACCTACCACAACAAAAATTGCTTTCCTAGCTCACGCAAAGGCTCCTGGGAATGGGTGGGGCTCTGGGCAGCTGTTCTCCATGCTCCTGACTCTGTGATTCAGACTTTGTGCCTTTCACCACTGCTAGGGTCTGAATGTTTATGATCCCCTCCAATTCACTTATTGAAAATCTAATGCCTGAGGTGATGATATTAGGAGATAGGGCCTTTGGGAGGTGATTAGGTCCTGAGAGCAGATCCATCACGAATGGGATTAGTGTCCTTATGAAAGAGACTCCAAAGAGCTAGCTTGTCCCTTCCACCTGTGAGGACACAATGAGAAGTCTGTGACCTGGGAAAGGGCACTCACCCAACTGTTCTGGCACCCTGATCTTGGACTTCTGGCCTCCAGAACTGTGAGAAATAAATTTCTGTTGTTCATAGGCCACCCGGTCTATGGTGTTTTGTTATGGCAGCCCGAACAGACTAAGACAACCATGAAGCTTCCTCCACAGTTGCTAAAAAGAAGGGAAATGGAGAAGCATGCTCCAGTTCTTTAATGCTTCTACCGATATGTGACCCACATCCCTTCCGTTTGCATTTTTTTTTCTTTTTTTTTTCTTTTTTTCTTGTGGTATGCGGGCCTCTCACTGTTGTGGCCTCTCCCATTGCGGAGCCTCTCAACCACTGTGCCACCAGGGAAGCCCCCGTTTGCATTTTTTTGTCAAAGCATGCCACATGATCTACCTAAAGTTCAAGGGATTGAGAAATGCAATTTTCCTGGGTACTCAGAAGAGAGGTGAGTCAGAAATATTGGTGAAAAGCAGGAATATCTACTACAAGGAAACTGACTAGATAGACTTTAAAGTTCTTCTGGATCTATTATCCCAATTATTTCATGTGTGTTTTCCTTTTCAGTAAGGTTGTAAAATACTTGAGTACAGAGGCTACACCAAATACAAGACAGTCAATCAACAGATGAATGACTGATACGATTAAAATTTAAGGATAAAATGGATCTTTAGTCAAATTTCATCCACTGCCTCCAAAAATATATATATTAGGTTTTATTTTGAAAGTAAATAAGATATGTAGTCACTGTTCTAAAAGAAGTTTATCCTCTAATTGGGTGATAAATTAGGTACAGTTTTGGAAACTACTAAGTAACATATACACATGGGCAAAATAATTTAGTCTGCTTGACAATGGCAAGAGATGGTGCATTGTGGACCTGGGTACTTGTTTTTCTGAGCTACTGACATTTTACTATAATACAAATGTGAGCTCTTTCAGGGTACTGCAGCTCCTGTGGGATAATGTTTTAGGTTTTATAGCTGTAAAATGCAATTCACTACCTCGGATTTGTGTTGGCTGAGGAGTTAAGACAGAGGATGCGCTCATTTATAGAGTCAGCTGCTTAGGGGAGTGGCTAGTCCAGAGAAGGCTGTGTTTCAGGAGGGTCAGGAATCAGAACTATCCCTTCATTCTCTCTTGTAGTTTAAGAAGAATAACTGGGGGCTTCCCTTGTGGCGCAGTGGTTGAGAGTTCGCCTGCCGATGCAGGGGACACAGGTTCATGCCCCGGTCTGGGAAGGTCCCACATGCCGCGGAGCGGCTGGGCCTGTGAGCCATGGCCGCTGGGCCTACGCGTCCGGAGCCTGTGCCTGTGCTCCGCAACGGGAGAGGCCACAACAGTGAGAGGCCCACGTACCACAAAAAAAGAAAAAAAAAAGAAGAAGTAACTGGGGTGGGGGGATGGAGTCCCTAGTGAAATTTCCAAGCTTAACAATTGTAGCTAAGATCTTTTATTTGTAAAATGCCAACTCTAGAACCATCTTGAGAGGCCATGTGAATGGACAGAGTATATGTGCTTTCACGCATGACAATGAAAGGTGAGGCATGTAAGCAAGAAGAAATCCAAACTATATCTGAGATAGTCACCTGTTGGGTCTGTTGGGAAGTAGAGGTGGGTCTGAGAGTCATGGTTCCAAAGAAGTACTGCAGGTCCAAGGGCCATTGTTTTAAAGGAAGTTGTAATAAAAGCTTTACTCTACCCTGTACCAAATCAGGGAACATCTATCCCTAAAACACTGTACAACTTGCTGCCTCCTTTGTAAAAAGAAACAGTGGTGGAGAGGTCTCAACAAGAGGCCTGAACAAAAAGATCCACGCTGATCAGACAGTGAAACAAAATGCCAGGGAGGATAAAACCTAAATCGGAAAATCATGCCAGGAGACAATGAAAGGATCTCCCTTAACACTTATAAGAACTGTATTAATGAAAAAAAACAAAGAAAATGGGCCCTATATAAGCTTTTTTCTGATCTCAGTCTTCCATAGATTATATGAGATTGTGGGGACAGAAAGAAGATGTTACTCAACTTTGCATCCTCAGTGTGTAGCCCAGCACCTGGCATCAGTAGAATGGATGAATGAACTAATGGACAGCCTTACTCCAAGTGATAGGCTAAAGTGAGAAAAGAAATAATTAGGAAGGTTTGGCTTTAGTGTGAGCTCTGCTGCAGAGTAACCAGAGACCTTTCACAAGTCCCTTAACCTCTTGGGGCCTCAGTTATCTCATTGGTGACATAGGGAGACAGGGCTGGATGATCTTTGGTGTGCCTTTGCACCATGTTATCAGTGGTACTTGCATGGACAATTGGCTCCTAAGCTACGTCAGGAAACATCAGATATTTATGGGAAGGTCGACATCAAAGACAAATCATGACCTTCTCTCTAAAGTTCTTTTTTGTCCTTTTTGAGCAGAGCATTGAACTAACTGGATGATCCTTTGTCTGAGCCAGGACAGTAATTCTTTTTGGTCCATATTTGCTATTTAAGCACAGAGAACCAAGTTTTTATTTAATTTTTGAATCTTCACTAACTAGTGCTTTTGATGTAGAAATATATGTTTATTTGTTAAATTAAAGTTAATTATATTATTATATTCTTATGTTTTCTTTCCTTAAATGTAAAAAATAAGGGAACTGTTTCTTCTAATTTCCCTCACCCGTCTATTACAGCCCCCCTCCCCCCAAAAAAAAAGTCTGGGTAGAAAATAGCCCAGCTTAACCTTCCTTCTTCTTAGCCAGTAAAATTGTGTAAGAATCACCTGGGATGGACTATATATTAAAATGCAGATCTCTGGGTATAGCTCCAGACTAATTAAATTAGAAGAACAACTCCTAATATTTGAGAACCTCTCTTCTTGGGCAGGCCATGAGAAGGAAACAACAACATTATGCAATAAGGTGATGCTAGGATGATCTCAAGTTAAGATGACATTTTATCACTGCAGAATGATTTAAGATATAACGGAGAATCACAAGATATCATCAAAGTACAACAACCTGGCTCCTTTCTGGGCCTCTGTGCGTCATAATTCACCCCATCCTGGGACAGTTGCCGCGCTCTGATCTGGTGGATAGAAACAGGAGTGACTGCGCTGCCGGGATTTTAGTGCCAGTGAACAAAGACCAGCCATAGAAACTGCTCTGAGTGGGAATAGAACAATATTTATGTGGCTCAGAGTTGTTTATGGAAAAAGGGGTCTCTTTTTCATCTCTCTGACGTGACAGAAGGAGTTCCACAGCCAGGGGCACCCAGAGTCAACTGTAAATTGTTTTGCTTGCTGTCATTTTGAAACAGGCAGAATGGAGGAACGTGGAGAAGAGCGCCTGTCTTTATCACTGGGGTCGGCAGCAGCATCTCTTCCTTCCTCCACCTCTTCTCATGGTTCTAACATGCTCCCCAGGGGCAACTGGAGGATGAAAAACATTCACTTTACTCATTAATTCTCTGGAAGTTAATTTGGTTTTACATACACATCTTAGCAAGGGTCTGGGACCAGGTGTGTGTTGGCTTCATCTCTGACACCATTAGAGTATGTTTCTGTCCTCTGTTCATTCATCTTCATACCATTCCCTCTGGGGAGATTTAATTCCCAGTTTTTAGAAAAAGCAGTTCAGTTCAAGGGACATTTTATGTGAAAGGCACTGTTCTATGTACTGAATGGGGATATAAAAAGTGGCAAAAACCTAATCTAGGAGCTCACAATTTGGCATGAAGTCACTTACAGAAATGACTTTAATCAAGGTAGATATGAACAGGAAGCTAGATGAAGGAAGGGATTAATCAACTAGCAGGATTTGGAAAGACTTGTTGGACTAGAACCTTTAAAGTAAAAAATGTAACTGGAGTTGTTCACACGGCATAGTCGTTCTAATAGCCCAGCCCTGGAGACTGCAGGTGCTGACTAGGTCAGACACCCAGAATTTGAGGACAGGTTCACAAAATAATTCCCTCTTTAACTGAAGCAAACAGAATGAACAGCAACAACAAAAAGACTCCCCATTTGCAGAAGTTACCCACGATCTGTGGTTGGATCGTTGTAAATAGGGCATCTCTTAAACTCTATCTAGATTAGACTGTTTCTCAAATCCACTTTAAAAAACCGGGGTCTGTAAATGTTAACTCTGATGTCATAACAGGAAAGTGAGGGGTCTGCATGGAGCCCAGCAAAATGAGAGTTTTTCAGGTTTCATTTTAGGCAGTTACCCGAGAGAAGTTTATAAAATAGTTTACATATGTTGTTTAGCTCAATGAAAATAGTTCTTAAGAACTTCTAAGTCTCTTTGTTCTAACTGTAGGTTCAATTACAATTATGTTATATATATGTGTATATGTGTCTTTGTTCTAAGATATCAAGGTATGTGCTATCCAATATGTACAGGTGTTATTTCCAAGTATTACATATAGTATTTTCCAGATATTTTTCATCTACAAATGAAGAAACCAAACCAAAATTACCTATGAAGAGCTCCCGAGCTACCTTAGAGGGGAAACATTAATATAGTGTATTAAATTTTTAGCTAACTGTAACAGGGTTTTCCAGTGGAGTATAAATCTATACTTTCATGTACGTTTGTATCTGCCCAATGGATTGCCTCAGCTCAGTTTCTTGTATCACATTAGTTCTATAACACAGGGGAGTTTCTATCTTTTTCAAACTCCTGAACAGGCAAAACAAAACAAAACGAAAAAAGAATTGCCTGAAGAACATGAAATTGCCAACAGTTATACATATTGACGAATCAAGGAGTTTGAGTGAAACTCATGAGAGCAATGAAATTCAGAGTTAAGGTTAAAATTCATTACTTAATACCCAAGGTGCCCTGCAGGGATCTCAGAGCTGTGGGTGGTCTGTTATTCCATATGTGCAGAAACTCTAGGCTGTGAGAGCAGATATTCAGAAGTTTTAGGTTTCATTTTGACTTTGTTCATTTGAGCAAGTGTAGTGCTTCAGGTCAATGCTATGTTCAAAGGGTGTTCGTATTGGATGTGATGTGGTGGCCTCCTCTCTCCCTCCCTCCCTCCCTCTCTCCCTCCCCCCCTCCCTTCCTTCCTTCCTTGCTTCCTCCTTCCTTCCTTGCTTCCATCCTTCCTTCATTTCACATCTTAATAAGCTTTTTAATGCTGCTCCAGGGAAAACTAATGGAGCTGCCTTAGGGTCTTGAACAACGCCCCTGTGCATGCTGCACAAATTTCTTTTAGCTGCAGGTAAACCAAAAGTTATGCTAAGTGAAAAAGAAAAGGTAACAGCTGCTGAATTCTTTTTGCTAGCCCAAGGAGACTTTGTACTGCATGTTACAAGCTGATGGGCAAAATCTTAACCTCCTCTGACCTGTAAAGATAAGAAAAAAATCCTAAGCCTTTTTTCACGGGTACTATTTGTTTCATAGTTAAAAAAATGTGGGAGATGATTTCTTTTTTTGTTGTTGTTCTGTTATTTGTTAAGGAGAATGGTCTGGTAGTAAAAGAATAAATTGAAAGGAACTCAGGTAGAAAAGGTTTGAGTGCTGGGAATGTAATTTTACAAGACTCGTTTCCTTTACTCTGTGTTTTTCTCCTTGAAGGATATAACTCGATTTTATACTTTACTGTCTTATTAACAGAATGCATTTTGGAACCCTGCCACCGCTAACAGTATCAGAAGGATTTAGGGCTGCTGAAATACACTTGAAGATTTAATTCTGCTGACTTCAGCTTGGATCTGGAGTAAAATCTAACCCTAGATTAAGTGTTTAGCACTGTATATTGGTGCTTCTGGTCATAAATACTCATGTCTATTTCTGTTTCAGACAGCTCTCCACAGGTTTCCCACTCCACATGTTACACAATGCTTGTTTCCCAAATGAGGTTATTCTCTATAAGGCTACCCCTTCTATAACTCTTTTTATAGACTCAAGCCTCTGCTCTGTTGAGCAATTCATTATAAACTCCCTGGTGCGCTTTGTGATAACAAACACTGGGTTACTGAGAAGAGTCTTCTAGAGAGGGAAGCCTGTATTTCCTTCCAGACAATATTTAATCTCATAGCAGCACTGACTAATAAAAGCAAAAGATCAATACAAAGCTGTATTGCTAGGATGAAAATTTACTAGCACAGTCATTCATATCACAGGAACATCTGGTTAAAGCTTCAGGGCTCCCTTACTTTCTTAGTTATGATTTTATGAGTCTCTCCAGACTCCTTTTTAGGATTTTAGCAGGCATTTATAGCAGGCTGGACATTTTAATCTTTTTAATGTGGTTATCTGATCTCCGCTTGGCTTTCTCACACTGACTGGTCATCTTCTCCACTTCTCGCTTATTGCACTTGAATCAAGTTATGATAAGCTCACCCTGTAATAGCCCCCAGTCCTAAGCGGGTCTACCTTCATGTAAGTGGCCTCCTGAGCTGCTATTTATGGTCATTTCTGTGAGGTACCGTCTTTAAAACCTTGGCATTTAGTGCCTTCTTCCTCTCCCCATGACTTGGAATACATAAGGACTATTATAAATCATAGAGCCAGGCCTGTAGATACACTCTTTGCTAGAAGAGATTTCTGAGGCCTGAGGGGCAAGCCAATGAGTTCTGGTTTATGGCTCTGATCCAGATGTACATGTATGAGGTTAACTGGTTGACGTGGTACCCGTGAGAATGTGACACATGGTACGGATTCCTCACATGTTCCTCAACATGGTGGCTTAGTGGGGGAATTTGTCCGTGGTTGAACTTTCATGTTTGCTGTGTGTGAATCAGAATTTGGTTCTTTCAGGAGACACATTGATTTAAAAGTGGTAGGTAGATGGAATACTAAAATCCACAAGGTAAGTCAACAAAATGATGTAAAGTACAGAAAGTAAACATAAGTGTAGTCTTACATCTAATGTTTTAACAAGCAACAAACCTGGGTGCCATGATACTGGAGGGAGAGGAGGAGTCATATTTATGTTTATGCACCTGTATGTGCAGGTCCCTAACACACATTGGCATATTTCACTTTACAGTGCTCTGAGGTAGACATTATTTGAACTAGGATTTATTTACTGGACACCCAGTATAATGAAGCCACTGGGCCAAGTGCTTTATACATTTATTATTTCATTGGTCCCTCGTAACAATCCAAGGAAGTAGGTATTATTATGACCCTCATTTGGCAAGTGAGGAAGTTGAATCTTAGTTTAAGTTACATGCTTGGGCCAAATAACCAGCAAGTAGCAGCACAAGGATCCTAACCTCGTGTGTCTAACTGGGCTGCCTTTCCATACCATGAACGGCAGTACCTCAGTGACAGAAAATACATAAATAGAAACAAATTATTGCCTTAAAATCTTATAAAATTCTTTTGCCATTTTTCAATACCGCCAGGTCATCTACTTCTGTTGAAACAAAGCACATCAGACTCATTTCTAGGGGATATGAATTATTACAGATCTTCAGATAAAAGAACGCATCAGTTCACTTAGTACACGTTCTATTTTTTTAACTTTTATTTATTTTATTTATTTACTTTTGGCTGCATTGGGTCTTTGTTGCTGCGCACGGGCTTTCTCTAGTTGCAGCGAGCGGGGACTACTCTTCGTTGCGGTGCGTGGGCTTCTCATTGCGGTGGCTTCTCTTGTTGGGAACACGGGCTCTAGAGTGCAGGCTCAGGAGTTGTGACACACGGGCTTAGTTGCTCTGCGGCATGTGGGATCTTCCCAGGCCAGGGCTCGAACCCGTGTCCCCTGCATTGGCAGGCGGATTCTTATCCACTGTGCCACCAGGGAAGTCCCGGCGACACATTCTTCAGAGGAGGAAATCAAAATACAGTTTTAACTTGATTACTTTGTTTTTTCTTACCTGTGCAAAGGAAAGTAGTCACAGATGTTCCCTCTCTCTCCTCCTTCAAGGATGCCCTGGGCAGGCCGTGAACAAACCCCCTCCCCACTCCAGTCCCACCCCATTGTCACCACAGGCCAAATAAAATGGAGACCATAGTCACTGCAGATGGGGTAGCTTTGTCATGCATCCTTTCTCAGGACTGGCTGCCTGGCACAGAAGACGATCTAAGAAAAACTGAAGTGATTTTCAAAACTGAAACTTAAGCTGTTTAGCAATCTGAGTCAAGCCACGTTTGTCTTGGACCCCCTGCACTTCCTTGGTGCCCATTAGTAGTAGCTCAGCTGTTCTTCAGTCACTTTAATTAGCTCAATTGTCCTGGACAGGACAGGAGGGCTGGATGCAGGGCAGGGGCTCTGGCAGCCCAGCATGCAGCACACCTCAAGTCTCAGAGACATTTCTCAGCTTCATTCTGAGGAATATTACGGGTCAGAAACACTCTGTCAGAAACACAGAGCAGTCTGCTCTGACACCAAGAGTTTGGAGGATGAAGAGGGGATAGAAAGCAGAGGAGAAGCCAAAGACAGGCAGAGCGCTCCTGGATAAAGAGACACGAGCTTCCAGTGAAAGAAGAATATGTTAGAATGGGCTTCTCTGAGTTCTGAACCTCACCCATCCCCTGTCACTGCCCAGGCAGTTGGTGGATGACACATTCTCCTTGGAACAGTGCCCAGTCTCTCCAACAGCTGTGCCCAGAAGGCCATCAGATCCAGGTCCTGGCAGCTGGGGAGCCTCCGTTCCGCCAGCTCCAGCCTTGAGGTACCTTCAGTACTGAAGACAGGAACACACGGATAGAGTTTCTGAGTGCTAGAACTTGACCACGGCTTCCAAAGACTGACTCACAGGGACACACATATCAGGCAGAAGGATTTTCTTTTTCTCCACCAAACACGTTGCCCCATTCCTTTTGTGTCTGGAGAAGGAAAGAAGAAAAACCAGCTGTGAGTTTCTGTCTGAGGGGCATTCTTGCAGGACTGGAAGTACTCCTGTTGCATTCTTTCCACGAAGCCACACTAAGAAGTTCTGTCAACAATATAAACAAGTCCACGTGGGAAGTCCTTTGTAACTGCTGTTTCTCCTGGGGTGGGGGGTGGTTATGTTGGCTGGAAGGGGCAGGATAACTACCCCACGGGCTCTGCTGCTTTTAGCAAGGGGAGTGATGGCTGAGAGACCTCAGTAACAGTGAGACAGCCAACCTGGAGTTCTGTCTTTCTTGTAACTTCTGTCATTGCAAGGGGACTGAAGCACAGATCTGGAGTCAGGCAGCCTGGGCTCCGATTTAGCTGTAACATTTAACCCTGAGAACATCTTTGGGCAAGGAAGGTAAGTTCTCAGCATAAATGGACTCACCTATGAGGTGGGAATAATAAAGCTAACTTTGCAGGACTACTAAATAAGATGATGTACGTAAAGTTCCTAGAACAAGGTAGATGCTCCCTCCATGGGGTTTTTCATAATTAATAAGAGTAACATGTTGCATTTACAGTACCGATGTATATGCAGATTTCTCATCTTTTGCCTCTTAGAGGGAAGCCCTCGATCTGGGATCTTTCCAAGTGTTGGATACAAAAAGCTCCCTGTTCTGAGAAGTGTTGAAATGCTTCTTTTCCTTTCCCAGACTCTGTTTGCTCCACAGTGCCCTGTCAAAACATCTGGCCCCCTTTGTGCCATGGCTCTCCCTGTCCTGTTAAAGCCCGCCCCCATCACGCGGCACTTCCTGTTGACCTAAACTTTTTTAAAATTATTATTATTCACCTTAACACATGAAGATTATTAGAGCTGAAAGGGTGAAAACAGAAATGAAAGTTGAGCTTTTCTTTTCCAGCAGCTAATTTGATTCCAACAGCACTGGGGGAAAAAAATGTTTTTATTTAAGAATGAAGAAAGCATTTATTATTTTTAAAAATTCCCCACCCTGGCTCAAGATTAAGAATTCGATAAAAGAAGGTAAAAGAAGGTTGGTGTCTAGCACAATATTCTCAGTGGACTAATGGGGTCATTCCTTTATCTGGAATATTCTCCCAACCAAGTGCCCACACATTATTATGCAAACTCTGGTTTGTCTTCTGCTAGGAGAACAGAGTTTGTCAGGAATTCAGGGTCCTAGTGGAAAAGTGTACTGCTTCTTTCCCACTCCCAGCCCCAGTGGTTCCTCCAAGATAAATTGCTGGAAGTAAAACTCTCAGTAAAGAGAAGGTCTGAATGGGGAACCTAAGAAATTTCACCGGCTTTTTTTTTTTTGTCTGCACTGACTACCCTTTGCTGTGGATTAGGCCACTGCTTATTACAAATTCAAATCCTATCTATATATTGTTCATGGTTCCTTTGTGTCATCAGGAAATTAAAGTTTGCAGCTGGGCCCTTCATCTTGGCTAATCATGCGGACATAAAGTCTTTAAAGGCCCTCGAAGTGGCCCCTGGGGGGGGCCCACTCAACACTTCTCTCCGGCAGGACATTGTTCTTCAGCTGTGTTTTCATCCTCTGCCCCCTTTGGTATTAAGCTCCCACTGCTTTGAGCCCCGGCATCAGACTGTCATGCGTCATTTTATCATGGCCAGTCCAACACCCACAGGAAACCATGTTCCCATGCTGAGCCCCGCAACTGGTTGGAACTGTTTAAGGGTAGCGAGGACCTCCTCCGGCTTCTGGGGATGGCATTCACATCCTGAAGATCCACACAGGGAGGCGGGGTGGAGCAGAATGGGATCTGTCACTTTACCAGCCTGGTGAGGGGTTTCCAGTCACACTTGCTCAGAGTCAAACGATGGTAATTATTTGGAGCTGGGAGAGGGGAGTCAGGGCTACAGCAGGGCAGCTGCCAGTTTACCAGCTCCTCGCAAATTGATCTGATGCGCTACAAAACCCGAAGTCTCCTCTCAGGGATCATTTAATATCCGGCGGAGTTTACACCTGGTTTCTGAGATTCCCTGAATTAATTGAATTCTCATTAGAATACTTCCTGCCTTGTCCTTCCGCCCTTAACTGTGTATGACCCAAAGTTCACAGCGGAGTGATGGCCTAACCAAATCAGTGTCCCTGGCCTCTTCAGTTTCATTTCCCACACCACTGTGTGCTCTCCCTCCTCCCTGAGGGACCCTGGCTCTGCCATTCTTACAGGGGAATGGAGAAGCCTTCCACTTGCCTCCTTTCTGGAAGTGACATTTATGACATTTTTACAAACATCTTATTATTTGTGTCGTCTTACATATGGCATTGAGTCTAATGTCCTTTCTTTTGTATATTCAGCAATATTTTCTCCTTTCCAATGACCATATTTTCTTTTGACATATCATTGGCTCTAGATCCTCTGTTCCCTTTAGTACATTGGAAATTGTGGGTATATTTGTGTGGCACATTATCATAAACATTCACTGTCCAGGAGGCCAAAAAACGCTTAAAAGTTTATTCCACACATATGCACTGTGCACGCACTGTACATTTGTAACCAAATCCACCATACATCCATTTTAAGATACAGTCTTGCCTTGTGTTTACCATCTGGGACAGTTCAGTGATGTAAACCATTTTACATATCTCCCACAAAGTTGTAACTATTTTATTATGTTGAGGCTAATTTGTTCTCCTTAAAGAGATCTCATTTCATTGCTGATTTGCCTTGGGATTATATCCCATTTACACCAGACATAGTCTTATAGTGACATCACCCTGGCTAGAATTTGGAAGGAAGAATGTTTATGGTAGGGGAATACTACACCATATAATCATCAGATTTCTAAGGCAGAAAGGTCCAGGAAGGGAAACACCAAAGATGGAGAGTAAGACTTCTTTTTGACTTGGTAAAAACACACTCATTCTACAACATTCAACTCAAGGGTCACTTTTGCTTTACCTCTTGTAACATACCTCTCTCCACCACTCATAAATCCTGTACCATTGTCTTCTAGCAGAGCACCTACACTGCTTGATGAACAAACTTATTTGCACACTTGCATCCCCATTCAACGACGGCTGCCTGAGATCAGGGACTGGGTCCAACTCAGAATTTTATGTTCCCTTCACCTAGGAGAGTAACTCTAGGTTGAATGAATGAATGAATGACTAAGCACATAAATCTCCCCTCTGTTCCAAACTAAGATACGACGACCCTTTCTAATACCAGGTCAGAGGCCAGGAAGAAGACTGTAATTGCCTGAGCTGTTCTTTCTCTCCATCTACCCTTCGCAAGTGTTCTCCAAGCATAGGATGCTCTTCCCAACCATGCAGTCTCCCACACAAACCCTTATTCTGTCCTCTTCATTTTCTGGTCTCAGCTTAAACGTTACTTCCTCAAGGAGGTTTTCTCTAATTCTCTAAAATAAATTTGGTGTCTTGGCCTATCCACTTCCCATGGTGCCAACATGTCTTGCTAACACAGCATCACACTTGGAATCATCATGGGATTAGAGGGGCAGGCCGCCTTCTGCAGGCAGAAGAGAGCGTGGGTCTGGGTGAAGCCAGCCTAGGGTGAGGAGGGGCCAAGGGAGGGAAAGAGACCAAGGGGCGTTCTCAGTTCCTCCTTCCTCCCTCACCAGACAGACAGTCCACCCCTGGCCCTGGGAAGAAGGGCCAGAGATGTACCTTTGAATCCCTCCTGCGAAATGGGAATCCCCTTCTCTTTGTGGAAATGCCTTCTTCCCTCACCCTGCTCCAAGCAGATGCTGATTTAAACTATAAATTCACTGTGAAAATATAAACTCCATTAAGGCTGAAAATATATTTTTTGATCCCCACTGTGCCCCTGAACCTAGCAGAGTGCTTGTCACACAGTAGCTGTAATAATTTATTGGTGGAAGGAGCAAAAGGAAGGAACCAAGGAAGGAAGCAAGCAAGGAAGGAAAACAATGTTTCTTCACCCCACACTCACTACCAACATCAGGGGTACTACCAGTATAGATCTATTTTAGATTTAAGAAAAGAAGATAGAAAGGACTGTATTAAATCTAACTGATTTGAGAAAAATAAAAGCAATAGGGTCCTCTCTACCATGCACACAAACACACACAAACTTACAGGAGGCGTCATTCCTATGCTGTAGGTTCCAGGTTAGACACAGAGCTGCCGTCTCAGACAAGTTTCCTAAGGGGAGAAGTGATTGTCTTTAGAGCCAAACTATTTAAAAGTTCAATGATACTGGTGGTGCCAAAGACTTGACCACAAATTCTAACATATTTTTATGTCTATTCCTATTGAGTGTCTGTTCATTATTTTAACATGTTTTAAGCCCTCATTGAATGCAAGATCCCTATGCTGTGTGCCAGGAGTAGGCATGTACTTGAAACAGTCCTTGCTCTTAGGAAGTACATTACCTAGCAGAGGGGACAGACAAGAAAACAGGCAATTATAATAAAGTGCAATTTGTAGTTCAGTGTAAATTCAGGAGGCCAGAGCAGACCCAGAAACTTGGAGACCAGAGACAGCTTTCCAGAGAAGGGGACACTTAAGCTGAAATTTAAAGTTTGAAAAGAATGCGCCGAAGTTAGGGGGAAAGGAGTTCTCAGCAGATGGAATGACATGTGCAAAAACCCGGAAGGGAAAAAAAAAATACGTGGCACGGAGGGAAGTGGAAAGTATCTCTAAGACGCTCAGGGGACTGGTCTACCAGGGGGTGGGACTGTCACTTCTGCCCTTGTGTAGAAAAAAAGCAGCATGGTTGATCTAATCCCAGCTCGGGATTCCTGGGGAAATGCACTGAACTGCTAGAGCAAGTCCTTCCTCACCCCTAAGGAATTTGCATAAGGTCTCTTTGTCCTGCAACCAGAGAAAGCCTGCTGCTCAAGCAGTTAAAAGTAGGCGCAGGCAGAGCAGACCTCGGACCTTTAAATAAACGTGTGTGACGTGTAACAGTGCTACCTTTCAAGGACTCCTCCTGTGGGAGCCTGGCCTTTCTGCTGTCTTCCACTCTTCTTTACTTCTGTCAAACTTTATCATCTTTCTTACTTCCTTTGAATCACATGACATTTATAGCACATACCATTGGCCTCCCAGCCAACAGCCATCCTCTACTTTCTTGCTTGGTACCAGACCTCCTTGATGTTCACCTTCTTGGAGCTGGCCAGTCCTCAAGGAAGGCTGAGCTCCTCCCCAGCCCAAAGGAGGTGAATCTTGAATGGATCTACACCAACTGATTGTGATGCAATCTTTCCAATTAGACACAAGGGGGCGTCTGTTGGGTTTTCTTGAGAAGGGATACAAGGCAGAGAAGTTTCTATTTTTTCTTCTACATGTTGCCACCTGCACATGAAACCTGTGGTATTTGTATTGGGTCCATGAGGGAAACCGGCCCAGGAGGAAAACATAATGTTCTGAAGACGGCAAAGAAGAAAGAGGCGAGAGACTTGGTCCTTTCTTGTTTTTCCCTTGCAGAATTTTTTAAGTTGGAAAATAGTTGATAGAGAGCCTTAGTCATTGAAGTTATAGTTGAACCAACCAGCCCTGGAACCATTTTAAAGAAAAGGAAACTGAGATCCCATGGAGTAAGAGATCTATCCTTGGCTCTATGGATAGAGAGCCATGAACAAAAAACTTTAACTTCACGTCCAGACTGTTTCTCACATTTTGCCATGTCTATTCCTGTGGTGCACAGCTGCTGGTTTGCCAAGTCTCTAAGAAAGATTTCTACAGGTACTGATGGAGACCCACTAACTTTATACCAAGAAAACAAGATAGGATCATGGAGAAGATATCTTTAGATAACTTGGCCATTCAGTGTCTCTCTAATTGGGTGTATGGAAATATCTATTCCCCTTCTCCTTAGAAGATGTCCTGTCTTCTGGTTCTATTTATTCATTGCACACCTACTTTGCTAAGCACTGGAGATAATATGGTGGGTAAAACAGACGCTATCCTGCCTCATGATCCTAAATTTAGCACATCATCATTTTCTTGCTGCTTCTGTAAATTTGAACCTTCTTCCTAAAAAGGCAGAGAGACCTCAAGGTCAGAAAAGAGAAATAAAGAAGGAGGAGACCTACAGCTAAGGAAAGAGAGAAAAGTCTATTTGGTCTGAGCCAGGCAGTGGGAGACAAGAAGGCTAGTGCTGGTCCCCTTTGATATGGCTTTGTCCCCAAGGGACCATGGGGAAAGGAGATTTAAAAGTTGTCTTTCCTTGCCAGGGTTTTGTTTGCTCCTCTGGGACAGGGATAATTTGGCTCACTTTTAAAGCTTTTGGGAAATAATGCAGCCTTAGGCATAGCTGGAAAGAGATATGCCCCAATCCCTAGAAGATGAGGATAGACTGAGTGCGAATGACAGGATCCCAAAGGATATTATAATAGGCTCCAAGTTTAAGGTAAACAAGTTAAAATTTATATTTGGGAACTGGTTCCCTTGGGACTTCAGATTGCCTTGCAACTCCATTCATGGGTGGAATGTACCCTAAGGCATTTGGGAAACTCATATTCCCCTCCTCTACTAGGCTAGAGGGACTGGGTCCTGGTAAGAGCATTGCTTGAGACCATCTCAGTGTTAAGATTGGTCTAAACAGAAAGATTCTCTTTGAAATTGACAAAGTTTCCTTTGGTGGAATCTACTCTCTTGATAATTCAGAAACTTACTACAACCTTTCTTGGGCCTCTCCCAGAAGTAAGAGGAGACATTTACCTGGACCAAAACCTAAACAATGGTAAAATGTTGTTTCAGCCCCAGGATACTATAAAATAGTACTATACAGGCCCCTCTGCTCCCAAGCTAACATTTTAACAGGGGTTAAATTACGTGAAAATAAACACTAAGAGCATTCTTAAAAAGAAAGAGAAGTCATTAAAAAGAAGCCTGAGCATAGACGTGGGGAAGACGCCTTGCTTTGTAGGTCAGGATGGGAGTGGATAATGGTGTGGTTACATGTTGTAGAGGTGAAGAGGGAAGACTCTGGAACCCAGCTACTAGACCACTAACTAGCTCTGTGACCTGGACAGGTCCCTAGCATTTGTATCTTTCAGTTTCATCATCTTTAATGTGAAGTGATGACCATCTCTGTCTCCTAGACTTTTTATGAGGATTAAACAGGTTAGTACATGGGAAACACTTAAAACAATGCCAGGCATACCTAAGCACATGATAATAGTTAGTGTTAAGGGATAAGCTCTTTACTTTGAGCCAGGTGAAGATCGTCTTCTATTCCTACCACTGCCTCTGTAAGTCACCCTCCTTCTATGGCACTGTGCCTTCCTTCAGAAGGATGGAGCGAAGCGATTCCTCTCAATGTATTGCTCCCTGCGACAGCTTTGGTCTTTTTTTTTTTTTTTTTTAACATCTTTATTGGAGTATAATTGCTTTACAATGGTGTGGTCTTGATATCTGAAGAAGATGAAGGCGTCAGTCATGCTGGGAGCAGGCATACTTCCTGACCCCTAGGAGGCGCTCAGTAAATATTTGTAGAATACACCAAGGTACCACCCTGGTGGAACAAGAGGAGAAATGCTAAAACCAAAACCAGGAAAGAGAAATCACTTGATGCTCAGAACCTGAAAGGCAAGATAATCGGGGATCCTATTCAAACCTCTAATAATTACAGTTGTTATTTATTCACTGATGGAGGGGCTAAGGGGAGGGTGAGAGGAAGAGTAGGGGAGCAGGACCATGGAAGTCTAGGGAAGATAAAGAACGTGGGAACTGACATACATTGAGTACCTAATATGCGTCAGGCAGTGAGCACATAGCATATTTTACTTTAAATCCAACACCAATCCTACCACATAAATACCATCATCCACACTGTACAGAAGTTAAATACCTCGGCCAGGGTCACTCTGAGGTGAGCTGCAGAGTCAAGACTTAGTTCCACGTGTGGGTGACTTCAGAGCTCTTGAGTGTTCTGTTGCACCTTTACTAACAGAGTTTCCCCTCAATTCTTCAGCATAAAGTGGGATATTGAGCTGGAGGGCCTAGATAGTCTATAATTTGACAGGATGGCAAGGGCGCTGAGGTATTCTTCCCTTTTCCTTAAGGACTGAATCATGACGTATTTAAACTTGGGCTCCACCCCACTTCCTGTCCCACCATCGCCCCACTTCCCAGCCCACACAGGTCCACATACTGCAATTCAACTGTTTATGCCAGTAATTACACTTCCTCAACTGTAACTTTTCCAAGCTGTGAGAAAAGTGAGCACTGAATGCATTTCTAAGCTGCGGTATTTCCCCGGGTTCCAAGGCATGCTCAGGTTTACTCTGGATTCTGTTAACCCTGTCATAGCCATTGATAAATACCAACAACCCCACCTGGTACCTGACCACCATAATCCTCAATGCCATTGAGTGGATAACTGGGGGCATCTTCAAGGTCTGGTTCATATTCTTATTTGCCAAGAAACGCCATGTTCAGTTAGGGTGGGCAAAGCTTCCTCAGAACATAGTAAATGGACTGAGACTTCCCCCTAGGACATTTCAGCCATCCCTCTCGTGGTGGCACTACTTGGCCTTGTCTTCTGGTCTAAAACCAGGAGCCTGGTTTACACCTGGTTCTCTCATCCTCCTCTTGTCCTATCCTTTCAAAAGGTATTGGTCACTTAAGAGTCTTCCTTTTGGAATTCCCTAACTACTGTAAAGACACAAAGCCGCTTAACCCAAGATGACAACACCTGTCTTCAGGCACACAAGCCCCTCACCCAGCGGGGCTGCAACCCGAAGCTGCTAGAAGCTTGGCGAAGGGAGTATCATCCCTACACTGAGCAGTGGTATGACCCTGAAATAGCCCCACCACCACACACTGGCCATTGGCTGTTTTAGTAGCAGTTCTTCTCTTGCCTTACAATTGTAATCCATTTATGTTACAAACATGGAGAAAGGGTTATCATGATCCAATGAAATGCAATGCCTAACATCAAATCTTGAGTAAGGGATAATTTGATAAATCAATCTTTTTTGGCTTTAATTGCTCTTCCTGTAGGATTCCCATAGGGAAAAGCAATCATAAATAGTCACCCCTGGCCTTCATGGGCTTTTCTAATCTTATAACACAACACTGCACGTGGTGCCCTGTCTCCTGCAGAGGGTCATGGTGAACACCTAGCCCTTGGGCTTGGCCCCCTTGCTCTGTATGCCATTACCAGAACTCTAGCTGCCAGATTCCACATGCTGCTTACACTTAAATTTTCACATCCAGTTTCCTCACCTCTTTAAGTTTTGCCAAGCATATGCTTGTCTTGCCTTTGGGGGAATATTTAAGTGTAATATGTAGAAAGCTATAGTATCAAGAACTGTGTTGGCAACTCTACGTAGGGTTGAGAAAATTTACCCTGTTACATCAAATTGTGGTTATTTTACGGACTGTCAACACCAAGGCTTGACTTCTAATGGATGCTTTTCTTCCTTCAAGCTGGGATAAACTCCCAAACTCTCACTGGGGCAGCATTCCTCACTTTTCTTCCTTTTTTGCTTCTCTCCTGCTGTCACTCTTGGGTTTAAACCAGATATACAGACTTGTCTGCTCATCTTAGGACACTTCTTAATTCCCTTCACACTGTATTTTTCTTTCACAGCCTCCACCTATTATTTCCGAAGGGAGTCCCCCCGCACTGAAGCCATGAGGAGCTTCTTTTCCACTGCATTCCAAGGTAAGACTATTGAATTCGGCCTCACTTGGTATCTCAACGTTTGTCCTTGGCATCCAGACAACTCTTTGATTCTCAGGATGCTTGCTGCTGAACTTCCTGTCTATACAAATGCGCTTAGGGAGTCTCTTGCTCCGCTAGCCTGCTTTTTCCTCCTCCCAGAGCTTCCCTTTCCCTTTCCATGCCGAGCAATTATTCTTATTAATTATTCCAGCTAGCAGTAATTATCAGCAGTACATGCCCCAAGCCACATTAATAACAGAAATCTCTAGGACACTGAGGAATCAGCTGGGAGGCTCCCTCCGCCTTTTGATTTGCCTGGCACTGCAAGTTATGCTCTCTGCTACTACCCATGCCCCTCCCACATGCCTCTGCTTTGCTCTTATCCATCCCAAGTTGCTGCATTCTCCAGCCCTGTTTGATGATGTGATAAAACAAGGGCAGCATAATCTAGACCTGTGTGGTTATAAGCTCCATGAAACTCTGGTGGCATGTGAAGCATCTGAACCTTGGCACAATTGAAAGCTGTCCTTAAGCAGCCTCTAAAGCTGGGTCCTGAACCCTCTATTAATCCTTTGACCCTCATTTGCAACAGTTTTTCATTTGTATGTATTCTTACCCTTGGCTCATTTGTCTTGGCTGTCATTTGTAAGTAGTTTAAAATCTCAAAGGCAGGTTGCTGGTGTATTTAAAGGAATGCTCTTGTTTTATCAGAAAATTAAAAAAAAATCAATTTGGTTTGCATGAAAGTTAGATGATTAAGGAAGTTCTTTTATGTCTACAAGGAAAATTGTATGAATGATGGCCTTTTGAAAACTGGTGAACTGGCTCAATTCACCAAAATATTTCAGAAGAAAAGGCAAATGGTAAGGAACGGAGAAGAATAGATAGAATCCGTTTAGAACAGTGCATGTTTCTTCCAAAGTAACCTCATGTACTAAAATGAATGTGTGTGCTTGAGAACTGAGATGCTGTGTTTCACTAGCACAGCTCCTAACAGTGACTTGGAAACAATCTGCCCATTGGAATCTTTTTTTAGTCCAAAACAACAAAGTTTGAAACATTTGGATATAGTGTCAACTCTGACTTACTACAATTGCAAACCATCAGCAAGTTTCCAGAGAGGTTGCAATGCAAGGTGCTAATTTGCAGATATTATAGCAAAGATCTTATTACTAAACTACTACAGACCACATGTGGCAATGGCAAAAATCAGGTGGAAAAGAAAATTTTCAGCATTGTCTAAACATTGCTTCTATGATTTGTTGCCAAGTGAACAACAAAAGAGGTAAGCTAAGTTTTTCTTCCTTTTTTTTTTTTTTAAAGACATGGGTGGAACAAGGAGGAATATGTGAAACAATCTGGAATAGATAAAATTTTAAAAGTGACTTAATTTCTCTGAAAGACATTTCAAAGAACAAAAGTAATAGGAAGTGTGTCTTATTCCCACCCTGTGCCTACCTGCTTCCAGCATGAAATACCAATACATAATTGTTGAGGCCAGTGGTAAAAATCCAGTCCTTTGCAAATTTATTTAATTTAAATAAGCTTCCCCAACATTGGGGGAATGTGTTCTCTCAGTGTGCTTCATTAGTGTAGCTTACACCACAAAACTGGCTGTATTGAGAAAGATTGCACCATTATCAAATAATTAGGAATGCCTTAGCAGGTGCATACACTTACCGTAGTAATTAAACCCTTGTTAAAACACCAAAATCCAGAGACTTTAAATGGCTACAGCATCCCAAAGGAGGTAGCACAGAAAGTGATTCTATAAGGTAGTGGCATTTGGGAACAGGGATATTGAGCAGAGTCTCTTTTCCTCTTGGGATGCTTACCAAGCACAGGTGTGCACATCATGAGATGCAATAAAAATTGCAACAACAATGCGACACAAACACCCACTGCACAAGACGCTGGGTAGACCCAGCACCACCCTGCCTGGAAGCAGATACTGTGTAACTGGGCTTTGTGTTGCCATTGTTTCAAGGATGCAGCATGAGACCAAGAGGAAATAAAAATGAGAATCTCTGAAATCCTCAGCCTTCTCTCTTCACTTTAGGGGGAAAAGGGCAACTGATACAAATTTCTCATGAAATGCCGTCATAAAACTCAACTCTGAAGTTTTTGACAAAATGCAAAAGTTGGTTAGCTTTTACTCCCCATTGGCTTTTGAGGTATAGGCCCACGTAAACATGACAAGCAGCCACCCAAAAGCCAACATTCATAAGCAGTTCCCTAAAATCTTGCCGCCAGCAGTCTTAGAGTTATCCATATAATTACAAATTAGATCCATTTACTGGGGTCTGGTTGCCTATGAAGAGCTTGCCTTCCATATGTAAATATAATTGTGATAAATCTGGACTCAACGGCCATGGGGGCATTCTGAAGATGATATCTAGGGGTTGCCATGACAACTCCCTAGAAGTCCTGCTGTATTTTCATGGTGGAGTTCCTAGGTAAAGCCTGGAAGCTATCTGAAATAAATCATCAAAAGGTAGGATAGCTGGAATTTGTCCATGGGAGAAATCCAAGTATGTGAGTCCATAAGTCCTGTGGTAAGGAGGCTGTCACTTGAGGACAAATTTCCATCACTTTGTGGAATCTAGGCTATCTGAAGCAATAGGATTTTTATGGAGCTTGGTGTTCCTGAGACTGAGATACTATGGTACTGATACTAATGACCTCAGTCAATCACTGGTGTAATCACTCCCTGGGAGCAAAACATCCTACATTCCTGGGGACACACACATATCTCAGGAGGTCTGTGGACTCTAACAAGTAGCAAAAGGTATTGTCAGTCTATAAGTGGCAACTGACCTTCATGTGTAATTATCTTCATTGCAGTGAACACTTTTGGTCTGGAAGAGCTCCTGACACCACCGGTGGGGTTAGGGTGATAACTCTCTTGCGGATTCTGGTTCTGAGGCTCATCAAGCTGAGTCCTAGTTACACCATTCATTTGCTCTGAGACACTGGGGAAAGGGGATAATACCCTGAGCTAAATTGGTAATTGTGAGAATTGAATAAAATAACAAATGTCAAACACTGAATACAATGCCTGGCATTTAATAAACACTCAATAAATATCCTCTTCCTTTATTCCTCCCCCCAAAATATAAAAAATGACATAAATACAAGACATATTATTATTAACTCTAGAATCTGTGGCTCATCAGGCATTTTATTGAGATTCAGTTACTTGGCCAGATCAGTACTCCCAGTACAATTTGCACATAATACTATAAGTTTTCAAAGGGTAAAAGGAGGTGATAGTTGTTCTATCAGCAGGATCAACAGACACATAGATGTCATGTAATATTTTAAGTGGTAAAACAGAAGACTAGAGTATCTGAATTGTCCATATCATCGTGCCATAAATTTAGGAAAGCGGTGGTTATGCCCCTTTACTCTGCCCTGAAGTGAAGGAAAGTTTGAAATAACAAAAAAGGAGATTACATTTGTTTGAAATAATGTCATAACTCTAGACCTGCAGGGCATATTTCTAACATATTATTCAATCAACCAAAACATTATTTTCACCTGTAAAATAGCACATCTACTAGATGTGCTCTACTAGAGCAAACTGTTTATATTTTTAAACTTTTCATTGAAGTGTAACACACATTCAGAAAAGTATACAAATCATAAGTGTATAACTTGATGAATTTTTACAAATGGTAATAATGTTGTATTTTAATGTCATTTAAATATACTCTTACAAACAATTAACTTTTTCTGTTTTTGAGTGTTCTATCAAAATTTTAGAATTCAAGTGTTAGAGTTTTTATTCTTTTTTTTAATATTTTAAGTTAACACATAGTAATCTTGACCTTTTTAGCGTACAATTCTAAAAATTTTAATACGTGAAAAGATTTATGCAACCACCATCACAATCAAGATACAGAGCAGTTCCGTCACCCCAAAAGTCTTCCTCATGCAACCTCTTTGTAGTTGACTACTGGCAACTATTGATCTGTCCTCTGTCCTATAGTTTTGTTTTCTTAAGAATGTCATAAATAAGTGGAATTGCATAGCATGTAACCTTTTGAGTCTGGCTTCTTTTACCTTGTATAATGCTTTTGCAATTCACCCATCTTGTTGCATATATAAGTAGTTCATTCATTTTTATTGCTGAGTAGTGTTCCATTGCATGGATGTAACACAGTTTATCCATTCACCCATTGGAGGAATTTTGGGATGTAGCTCATTTTGGATGAGTATAAATAGAGCTATAAACATTTGTATGCATGTTTTTATGTGAAAACATATTTTCATTTCATTGGGGTAAATATTATACATAGGACCAGGATTGTTGGGTCTAAACAATTACTACTAAATCCATCTAGGTTTATAGTCCACATTATCTTGATCAAATAACCATTTCCTTCTTGGGGTGGGCAGAGCTTTGGATTTAGAGAGATGGAAATGATCTCTTATGGTCCTCAGGTCAGAAAATGCCATTTTTATAATTTGACATTCTATTTTGTTCTTATTATAGGTAATTTTCTATTACTTTTTATAAAAAATAATATACAAATTTTTAAAAATTCAGTAATTTTTATGAAAATACTGTACATGTTTTTTTAAATTCACTAACTGAAAACATTCCTCTATATATTTGAAAAGTAAAGTTGCAGACGTTATTATGCTGCATCCCTAACTATTTCAGCATCTATCTCCTAAGAAGTAGACATTCTCCTATTTAACTATGATACCATTATCACATACAAAAAATGTAAGATTAGTTTTTGGTTGGTGTTTTTTTTTTTTTTTCCCTCTTAACATTTTAAATATTTTACTCCACTCTCTTCTTGGCTTGTATGGTTTCTGAGAAGTCAGATGTTAATTCTTATCTTTGCTCCTCTGTAGGTAAAGTATTTCTTCCCTCTGACTTCTTTCTGGATTTTGTCTTTATCTTTGATGTTCTGTAGTTTGAAAATTATATGCCTAGGTGTAGTTTTTTGGCATTTATCTTGCTTGGTATTCTCTGAGCTTCCTGGATCTGTGATTTGGTGTCTGACATTAATTTGGGGAAATTCTTAGCCATTATTGCTTCAAATATCTCTTGTATTCCTTTCTCTATTTCTTCTCCTTCTGATATTTCCATTATGTGTACATTATACCTTTTGTGGTTGTCCAATAATTCTTGGATATTCTGTCCTAAAATTTTTAAATCTTGATTCTCTTATCCTTTCAGTTTTTGAGGATTCTATTGATATATCCTCTACCTCAGAGAGTTTTTCCTCAACTGTATCCAGTCTACTAATAAGCCCATCAAAGGTACTCTTTATTTGTTACAGTGCTTTTTATCTCTGATCGTTTCTTTTTTATTGTTTCTTAGAATTGCCACCTCTCTGCTTACATTTTCCATCTGTTCTTGCTATTTATTAGGGCCCTTAGTATATTAATCACAGGTTTTTTTTAAAGTTTATTGAAGTATAGTTGATTTACAATGTGTTAATTTCTGCTGTATAGCAAAGTGATGCAGATATATATATATATATTCTTTTTCATATTCTTTTCCACTGTGGTCTAATCACAGGATATTGAATATAGTTTCCTGTGCTATAGAGTAGGACCTTGTTGTTTATCCATCCTAATCATAGTTATTTTAAATTCCCAGTCTGATAATTCCAACATCCCTGCTATATCTGAGTTTGGCTCTAAATTTTGCTCTGTCTCTTCCAACTGTGCTTTATGCCTTGTAATTTTTTTTTTTTTTTTTGATAGCGGACATGATGTACTAGGTAAAAGGAACTGCTGTAAATGGGGCTTTAGTAATGTGGTGGTGAACTGTGGGGGGAAGAGGAAGCATTTGTATAGTCCTTTGAGTAGGTCTCAGTCTCTTAGTGAGGCTATATCTTTGGACTGTGAACTACACAAGTGCTTCTAAGTACTCCTTCCTCTTCCCCCTAGGTGGGACAGGAAATGAGTATCTCCCTTCCCCCAAGTAGTTTAGGCTCTGATAAAACCCCAGCTGGCTAGGCTCTGGTTAATTAGTTTCTCCTGTGGGCAGACCTTGTTAAGAAGAACAGAATGCTCTGATGTATTTCAAAATTGTTACTTTTCTTCTCTGCTGCTGGAAGTAAGAGGGGATTTTTCTCTGAGAGTCATCCTGAGAGCCTGGTTGAGCTCCTGGAGGTAAACCTCGACAGGGTGTGGGGACTCCCTTACGACTGGGACTCCCTGGCGTTTTTGACTCTCAGACTTGCCGCACATTGAGCATCCAGCAGTTTGTCAGTTACAGTTCAGGTTTTCCTATCCTGGCACTGGTTCCTGCAGAGGTTTCTCCTCACAGGTTTCCTGCTCTGGTAAGTTCTGATTCTCTGTATCTAAGTTCTGATTCTCTGTATCCATCTGTTTGCTTCTCCAATCTTCGGAGCAGCTGTTTGCCCTGTGAACTTCCTTCATTTACAAATAAATGAAAATTGTTAATTTTTGTTTGTTTGGCTTTTCACTTGTTAGGATTGAGTGGTAAATTCCAAGCTCCTTACATGCCAGACCAAATGTCCCCAGTTATCTCAAAATGAACTTTTATAGTCTTCAGAAATCTGGGATCCAATTAAGTTTCATTCTTCATATTTGGTTGTCTCTTTAGTTTCCTTTAAGCTAGAACAATCACCCTACCTTTTTTATTTTATTTTTTGTCCTTAAGACACAGAAACTTTTAGAGTTCAGGACAATTTTGTCATGGAGTAACCCATATCCTGGATTTATTTACTCATGTTTAGAACTAGGTTAAGCATATGGTAAGAGTATTACATAAGCAAAATTATATGCTTCCTATTGCATCACATAAGGAGGCATATACTGACCATTTTGTCTTTGCTAAATGTGATACTTGGTGTCCAAAAGATCTGTCCTTTATAAAAATACATTTTCACTTTTGTAATTAATAGGCACTCTGTGGTGAGACTTTAAGTCTGAATATTCTATTACACAACAACCATCCACCCAATGGCTTTAGCATCCATTAATGATGCTTGCCTAAAATCATTTATTATATTAGGGTTTGCAAAATAGTGATTCGCTAATTCTGTCATTCTTCTACATTTATTGTAAAGAATAGCTGCCCCCTTTTTTTGCTCCCCCCTTTCCCCATATCATCATGAATTCAGGGACTCTTTTTGTTTTATTTATTCATTATTCCTTTTTTGCTCAAATTTTCTCCAATTTGGCCAGTGAAGATCCTTTCAAGCCAGTTCTGTGGCTTCCTGTGTCCTTCTGACATGATCTCATTAATCTTTGAGCACGTGGTTACTTTCTGGCACAATAAGACATCCCAGGTTCACCTTGTACTTTCTCTGCCCCAGATTTGGAAACAGCCAAGGCTGGAGTATTACTTAGAAACCAAGATCTGGGACACACATAGTGTCATTTTTGGACACAGTCAGCAAACAGTTTGCCCTACAACTCTTCAAGACATAGTCTGTGCATTCTACCTAAAGCATGCTCCCACACACTTCCACCCATGTCTCTCTATTCCCACTGCCACCACCCATTTATCCCCACAGGTCTGGTTTCCGCAAAACCCTCTCTACAAGCCTCCTTGCCTCCAGCCTCTTAATCCTCAAATCCACTGGAACGTGACTTTTACAACATGGTAAAGGGAAATGTGGGCTTTGGAGTCATACAGGCCAAAATGTTGAGCCCAGCTCAACTACCCTACCGACTGCATGACATTGGGTTAATTAGTAAGCTTTTCTGAGCCTCAGTTTCCTCATCTGAAAAGTAGAGATAAGAGTATTTACCTCACGATAAGTGAGAATTAGACATAAGAAATATATCCTAGCCATATCCATGAAAACCAGCTCAGCACTCAGCCTTTTCTACAGAAACTGCCCCACCCACAGCTACTGGAAGGAGAAACGCCATGTTCAAGGCGACTCCAGTGGATTACCACTGACTGAGCTGGGAGGAGTTGCATAATGAGAAAAGAGAGAGAGAGAGAGATAATGAGAGACAGAGAAAAAAAGGAAATTAGTCAGTATTAGTCAATGAAGCTAAACTATCAAAATGAAGAATTGGTGCTAGCTGACCAAAGATTAGTGCATAAAAGAAGTTGCTCAAGGGAGAGAGAAGACTGGAGAAGCACCATGCCGTGTCTCTCTGCCTGCGGCTGACCACCCAGCCTCCCCTCCTTCTAGAGGACTTGCACTCTTCAATCACCTCCCTCCAATATATTCAGTCCTTTCCTCCATGTTAGCTCTAACTTAAAATCATAAAATCACACGTAACCATTTCCGTTTCTTTGTAAAACATCTCTCCTGGATTCCTTCTAGCCTCCATTCCATATTTCTACTTCTCTTCCCAGTAAAGCGTTCAGAAAGTGCAGTCTATGGTCCCTATCTGCAACTCAGTGAAACTTCCGTTAAGCTTACTGCTTACTCCTAAATCGCTCCAGCTAATTCCTATTGTTGTTTTATTTTACTTGACCATTATCTTTTTACTTTACTACTACCTCTCTGACAGTCCTCAATCTACTTCACAGTTTATTCTTTCTCTTTTTGACCCCAAAATGTCAGTATGTCCCCAAGGATGTGCCCTTCAGTAACCTGGATCTTCTCACACTGCCCCTGGATGACCTCCACACTCATGGCCACGGGTTACCACCTGTATATCAGTCACGCCCACATCTTCATCTCTGATCTACAACTCTGCTGAACTCTTGACCCTGATTTCCACCTATCTCCAGAACGTCTCCACCTGGATACCACTAAATAAATCAGTCACTGTGTCCAAACTGGACTCACCATCTTTTGTTGAAAATCTGCTTCATATTTTCTCAATCACTATCATCAACTTAGTCAGTTGTACCAGAAAGCCAGGGATCACCCTTAATTCCTCCTTATATCCACTGCAGACATCTTGAAGATCTCCCCGTCCTAATCTCTCTCAAATACTCTCCCTCTGGACCTCTTTGTTGCCCCTGCCTTCTCAGTCTCCTATCACTTCCTGTCTGGCCTACTGGTCTCTCAGCCCCCAGTTGGCTCCTCTGTTGTCTACATAGCTGTTGGGGGGGGATGGGCTCTAGAGTGCAAATTTCATCATGTCATTGCTCTGCTGAAAATTCTTCAGTTCCCACCACTGAGTAAAGTTCAAAATTCTTAGCCAAGACCTCGCAAGACCCTGATTACCAGTCTCATCATTATCTCCTTCTACATGAACCTTTTATTCTAACTGCACAAAATTCTATTCAGGGCTTCCCTGGTGGTGCAGTAGTTGAGAGTCCACCTGCCAATGCAGGGGACACAGGTTCAAGCCCTGGTCCTGGAAGATCCCACATGCCGCGGAGCAACTAAGCCTGTGTGCCACAACTACTGAGCCTGCACTCTAGAGCCCACGAGCCACAACTACTGAGCCCACGTGCCACAACTGCTGAAGCGTGTGTACCTGGAGCCAGTGCTCTGCAACAGGAGAAGCCACTGCAATGAGCGGCACCGCAACAAAGAGCAGCCCACAACTAGAGAAATCCCACCTGCAGCAACGAAGACCCAACGCAGCCAAAAATAAATAAATAAATTTAAAAAAATTCTTTTCAATGCTGTTCCTTTCCATGTGCTATACCTTTTCATAGAATTCCCTCCTTGTACCCTATCCCTATTTGTCTAAAAATTTCCTAATAGTGATCTTTCAAAATCATGAGTCAGATCATATCACACAGACATGTCACCTATTCGAGACCTGGTAGTGGATTCCTGTTGTCAAACCCAAAGCCGTTATACAGTTGTGGGTCCTACAGGATCCAGCCCCGCCTTCCGCTATAACCTTATTTCTTTGCCCTTGCTACTGCCACCACTCTGGTCTCCTTTCTAGTCTTTGACCACAAGCAGCTTGATCCACCTGATATTTGGACTAGCTGTTCCCAGTTCCTGGGTTCTTCCTTTAATCTTTACATCTTTACATCTTACATTTCCTAGTTGCTACCAGTCACTTCTGTGAACTCTGAAGTCTAACTGACCTGAGTTTGAAACCAGCCTCTGCCACTTGCTAGCTGTGTGACTCTGGGCAAATTTATTAACCTCTCTGTCCTTCAGTTTCCTCATCTGTAAAATGAGTGTCATAATTCCTTCCTCACAGAATTGCTGTTAATCATAAATGAAGCTAATGCCTGCTTCATGGTGTTTAATGTGTTAAAACAGTAGGTGTTTTTAAAATGATGGCTATAAATACTTTTATTTTGTTGAACACTAGTGCCAGTGTAGTCAGCAGTATTTCTATTGTGTAACTCCTGTGGTCCAAAAAGCCTCAAAAGAGCTTTATTTCCTGTAGCATTAAACAAAACAACACACACACACAAATGTGTTTTTAAAAACCATAAAAGCCCAGCATTAAAAGACTTTTTTTAGTTTGGCTCTAAAATTTCCAGATTTATCTTCAACTACTCTCCGTCACAAGTTATATTCAGCCAATCTGGACTCTCTTCAGATCCTGTGCCTCTGTTTTTGCCTTTAACATCTAGACCTGTAGCAATTCTGCTCATTCTGTATTTTCTTTCCTATCCCCCTTTCTTCATCTCCCAAATGAAACCTTACATGATCACTCATGTTGGCAATACCTCTTGTTCTGAACTGTTCAATTCATCATCTTCAGTGTGAGAGGAACCTCAAGTTCAGTGTCTCTAGACCAGAACACATCATCTCTCGCAAGCAATCCTATTCTTCCTTCTGTGTTATAACTCTCAGTGAAGATACCACCACCCACCTTTGTCAGAAATCTAAGCATAGATTGAGGCTGTCACCCCAATCGTTCACTTGATGAGTTCACCTCCTGAACTACCTAAATTACCTCCTAATCGTTTTGTTTCTCCAAGTGCCTTGTTTCTGCCATGTTATTATTGTTGACCCTCATCAGGTTTCGCCATCTCTTCCATCACCATGCCAAAGCCTTACCCCTGGGCTCCCTACCAACCTTTCCCTCAGCACTCTGCCTGCAGAGCACTTGTTCTGGAATGGAGCCTTCACCATTGCCCTCCACTTTTTTGCTCAACACCTATCAATGGCTCATTATCTTTAGAACTGAGCCATGCTTCTTAGCATGGCACACAAGGCCACTGCTATCTCTCTCACTTTTTCTGAAAAAAAAATGCATTTATTTCTCACACATCACGGGCACACACCCCAAGCCATTCTGTTCAGACTATTTTCTCTGCCTAGATGTCTTCCCTACTTTCATCAAATAAATAACTCACCTCAAAAATGGAATTGTTCGCTCATTTCCCCCTTATATTAAAAGCAATATATTTAATCTGGTTTTTTCAATATTTATTTATTTATTTTGTTGTACTGGGTCTTACTTGTGGCAGGTGGGCTCCTTAGTTGTGGCATGCAAACTCCTAGCTGCAGCATGCATGTGGGATCTAGTTCCCTGACCAGGGATCGAACCTGGGCCCCCTGCGTTGGGAGTGTGGAGTATTATCCACTGTGCCACCAGGGAAGTCCCAGCAATATATTTTAATTAGGAAAGTCAGATAAGCAAAATGAATAACATAAAAAAACTCCCATTGGATGAACAATACTGACATTTTTTTCTACACTTAAATATAGTTTCTATAAAAGTTGAAATATGCTGTATATATTATAACTTGATTGTTTTTACTTAATTGTAAATCATGAATAACTTCCTGTATCATTTAATATTATGCTTCAGTATTACATTTTGATGGCTACATAGAAGTCGATTGTGTGGAAGCACTATGACTTATTTAATCGATCCCCTATTGTTGGATATTTACATTATTTCCAATTTTACATAGTTATAAATGATACTATGATAAATATTACCCTTACTGATGAAATTGTTCAAACATACACTTAAATTTCCTTTATATAAATTTTTGAAGGTGTATTTGTTGAATCAAAAATATGCAACACTTTAAGTCTTTTAATGCAAATTGCCAAATTTTTCTTAGAAAGGCTATAGCAATAATTAAATGACATTTTACGATTTAGTAGGTAACACAGGGATCTTGTTTTATTCTGTGTTTGTTTTTAGTGAGGTTAAACATTTCCACATATTCAGTAATCATTTATCACTCCTTTTGGGAATTTTAGTGTTCCTTTCCCATTTTTCTACTGGAGTGTTTGACTTTTGAAAAGTAATATGAAAAACATTTTATAGCATTAGAACTGTTGTGTGATGAAAATATTTTGCCAGATTATTGTTTGCCTTTGAATTTTACTCGTGGTATTTTTGAATGCTGGAATGTGCGTAGCATAGTCACTAGACTCAAGAACTGAACTGCCTACACTTGAATCCAAGCTCTAACACGTATAAGCTATGTAACCTTGAACAAGTTACTTGACTTCTCTGTGTCTCAGTTTTCTTATTGATAAAATGGAAGTGAGAATAGCGCCTACTTTATAGGATTGTTGTGAGGATTAAATGAGCTAATATATGGGCAGTGTCTAGCACAATGTTTGGTACATATTAAGTGCTACTTGATAACTAAGTTAAATCAACCATGGATTTGCTCAGGAGTCATCCCTTTAGGAAGACATCTCTGAATCCCCAGTTGAGTAAGATGCTACTCACCTGTCCTTCTAGAGCACTGGTTTTAATACTGCTAATTTTATAATAATATACTTGTTTGCTAGTCTTTCTCAATACGCAAGAAACTAAAATGGTGATAAGGGATTGTATCTTATTTATCATTATATTCCCAATGCCCACCATATGCCTTTTTCTTCTGTAAACTGAACGATAGCTCTTCAGAACTACTCTGATGATACACATCTCACATTCCTTTGAGTTATTATTATGTGTACTTAATTAGTTCTCCAACCATATCATATGTTTCTTGGGGGCAAATACTCATACTGTTTTCTCTATAAGACCAAATTCTGAGTCCAAAACATATCAGACACTCAACAAATGGAGGATCACAAGAAAGAAAGGTTGGAAGGGAGGAAGGGAAAGTTAGAAAAAGAGAGGAAGGAAGGAAGAGCAGCTTTCACACAAGTACAATCGTATGCAGGTCCTTGAGATTCTGTCTTGGCAGATCATGCTTCTGGTTACTGAGCTGGTCCAGCCAAATCAACAGTCAATTGCAGGAACCAAGAAGAAGAAGACAAAAGTCAGAAACACTGGCTCTAGTAAGCTGTGGACATTTGCTCAAGTCTGTGTCATTTTAGTCAACTACACCATTCTCAGGGTACCATGCAGCTCTCAGAAAGTCCCTCCTTACTCCTTACTTCCTTGTGCAGGTGAATCCTGGGGGCACTCTGGAGCCTGAGGGTCTGTGAATGGCTCGTACACAACCCTGGTTTAAAGGCCCTCAGTTTACAGTGATCCAGAGCATTGATTACACTCAGGGTCTCAAGCCTATTCTTGTCCTGAGTCAAAACAGCTGTCAATCCAAACATCTGTGTTTCTTCTATTGAAAATATTAAGTCTATATTCAAAGTAATTTCACAGACAGCCAAATTTATCAAAAACTCATTTACGTGATGATTTTTTTTACTCTTTGACTATCCTAGTAGCCAAAGCTTGTACATATGATTGCAGCTCACGGTTATTTCTGTAACTCATTTATTTAAATATTCACTTACTTAACAAATGACTCAACAAACATGTACTTCAGTCTGTGAGAGGCACTTGGAATGGGGATGCAAAGTCACATGGGACAGGACATGCCCACCCTCAGGTTCTTAGGACAGGGGTGGCAGACTGACAAGTAAATATAATTAGAATGCACTTTTGTAAGCATTCTGTTAGAGTTATGGTCTAAGTGTTATTGGAACACAGGGGAAAGGTATATACATGATTCAGAGCTGGGAAGGGGAGGTCATGAAAAGTTTCATGGAGGAGATGAGGCTAGGCTGAATTTTGAGGAAACATTCATTCAATAAATATTTACTGGCATGAATAAAAATGGGTATGATCCATCTAGGCATGGGGTCCATTTGTCAGCAGGGGACAATATAACGTTCCTAAACACCTGGCACTAATTATTAAACTATCAAAAGGGGATATGTAGAAAAATGAAGTAGGATGATGTGATAAAGAGGCAGGGAGACAGGTCACTAAGGTCAGTGTGGAACTTAGCTGATTCAATTCCAAGCCAAAGATTGAGTAGGCATTCTGCTCATTATCTAAGAGCCTGGACTGGGGTGGTAACTATGGGAGTGGGTAGGAGGAAGTAGAAGCAACAAGGACAGAGAAGAAAGACTCCACATGTGGAGGTGGTGGAGATGAAGGTGTGAATGGAAGAATACTGATACTTCAAACAGGAATAGGAAAGTTGGGAGAAGAGTTGCTGGTTTGAAGGATAAAGTATTGAGGTCTGGAAGAAAACAGGGCCCAACACATAAGAGACCTTCAGTAAATGTCAAGTGAATGAATGGATAGGTGTGTGGGTGGGAAGATGTATGGGTGAGTGGGTAGGTGGATGAATAGATGCACGATACAGTAGTAAATGATACACGGAAATCAAGGTACTCCACACTCACATTCTATCTTGCCCCAGTGGGGAGCAAAGCAAAAAAAAAAACAAACTGTAGGGCTTCCCTGGTGGTGCAGTGGTTGAGAATCTGCCTGCTAATGCAGGGGACACGGGTTCGAGCCCTGGTCTGGGAGGATCCCATATGCCACGGAGCAACTAGGCCTGTGAGCCACAACTACTGAGCCTGCGTGTCTGGAGCCTGTACTCCGCAACAAGAGAGGCCGCTGTAGTGAGAGGCCCGCACACCGCGATGAAGAGTGGCCCCCGCCTGCCACAACTAGAGAAAGCCTTCTCACAGAAACGAAGACCCAACACAGCAAAAATAAATAAATTAATTAATAAACTCCTACCCCCAACATCTAAAAAAAAAACTATTAAAAAAAAAACTGTATTTATTTCTTGATATTTTTATCTCTCACTAAACTATCAGCTCCTTAAGGGAAATAATTATGTTATTCCCTTAGGGCTTGGCACCATGCCTGACTCCCTGGCTTTATGAATGTATAGTTGTTGGTTGCATGCTTTGTCATTCACCTCTACCAGCCACTATCTGACTGCCTTTAAGCCTGCTGACCATGACTCTCCACTGGTAAGGCAAGTGAAACTCTCACTTTTCACCCAAGATCTACCACTAATTCTTTCCTCTTTCACTGACAAGTCTTACCGCATACTCACTGATTTAATCTCCCAGGCAGAGACCTGGCTGTCAAAACCAGGAATCTGGATTCATCACACAGCCTCCATTCAGGGTGGAAGGAACCCATTTAGAAACTGCCAATGCATACAATCTGAAGGGCACAAATTATTAGGTCAGGTTGAACATCAGGCTTATCGGAGATTGAAGCAGCCCCACGTAATTGGGGCAAATTGCGGTTTATTAAGCTATCTTTTATCATAGCGACTCCTGTTAGTGCAGCTAGAGTTAAGGGTCTGTCAGTTTTTCCATTATAAGACCCTGTTTCAGAGGCTTATAACTGCCACGGAAATTCACTGCTGCCTGAAGCTTGACACATTAGGGTGCTTGCAGCCTTTGGGTATATTTTGAAAATAAGAATAAAATAAAAATGATGGGGTTATTTCATTGAGATACGTGGGCTCAGCTTGCTGGCCTATGAGGTTGCTGTAACAAGCCGACATTAGCCAGGTGGTGGACAGCGAGCTGACATGATAGACAGTAACATTTTAACATTTTCCTCATTGTCATTATGCCCAATCTTGTCAGTAATCTCCTTGTTAAAGAGCACGCGTTGACATGATGGACGATAATGGCCCCATTGCAGATATCATAGCCCATCACAGAGTAACCCAAGTTTCAGAAGTTCCTATACATCGTACATAAATTGACTGTATAAAAGGTTGTGGAAATGTTTTTGATAGAGCAAAGATCCAATCAGATGCCCCCTAATCATTTCCGTGGATAGCTGTAAGATTTGTAGGTGTCATATTGCTGTCATTGCTGTCACTTTTTTGGGCTTGAGTTTGTATGGACAGTAATGAAGTAATTTTTTTCTCTTAAATGCGTTGCTTGCAATTACAGAATGCTGCCAGCAGCTGATCTGTGGTACTCTGGTTAGTGCCTTGTGTTCAGACTATAGGTTTTCCCATAGGAGAGGGTATCAAAACAAATAATCAGCACACCTTGCAATACTTATCCCACACCTGAAATAAATACTGTGCACAATTAGAGTAAAATGTAAAGAAATGGGCACTTAAGTAAAAGTTGGCACCTAGTTATTAACCACTAACTATTCTCAACCACAGCTTGACTTAACCTTGAGCCTTTCCGGGTTCTTAAGCCTGTCCTCTACTAAGAGGTTGTTCTAGTTCAGTAGCTCTAGTTCCAAACATAGGCTCTGATATCAGATGCTAGAGCTTACGAATTTAAAATCAACCATCCACTCTGTGACTATGGGTGAGCTCCTGAATTACTGAAGGTCTCTGGTCTTCTTTCCGCATCTGTAAAATTGGAATGATAACAATACCTACTTCATAAGTTGTTAAGAGAGTTAATTAGGAAAATATATGTCAAGGACTTACAGCACCAGTCCCAAGGCCCTTGATATTGTTCCTCATCAGTAAAAAAATATATATAGGGACTTCCCTGTTGGCGCAGTGGTTAAGAATCCGCCTGCCAATGCAGGGGACACTGGTTCGAGCCCTGGTTCGGGAAGATCCCACATGCTGCAGAGCAACTAAGCCCGTGAGCCACAACTGCTGAGCCTGTGCTCTAGAGCCCTCGAGCCACAACTGCTGAGCCTGTGCTCTAGAGTCCGTGAACCACAACTACTGAGCCCGCATGCCACAACTACTGAAGTTCGTGTGCCTAGAGCCCGTGCTCCACAACCAGAAGAGAAGCCACTGCAATGAGAAGCCCGTGCACCACAACAAAGAGCAGCCCTCGCTCACCACAACTACAGAAAGCCTGCGAGCAGCAACGAAGACCCAATGCAGTCAAAAATTAATTAATTAATTTAAAATATATATATATGAGTCTGCATATCTTAATATATGTATAAAATATTTCTACACTTATAAATTAAATGAAGTACCACTAAACTAAAATATTATACGTTATAAAACATACACAAAAAATAGAAATTTTAAATGATTGAAATAAACTATTTCAAAACATATTTTCATCTGTTTCATTGATAATACAGAATACATATTTGCTCTCAGGGAAAATGATTACTATACTTAGATAACATTTTATTATATTGAACTAACATTTTTATGTGAGCAATGTGTTTAAAATGATTATTTTTTTAAAAAATTTGCTATAGCATAGTGATATAATTAATTTAGAGGTCTGTTTCTACTTTGTTTTAGTGACCATCACAGTTTAAAATATACTTCATTAAAATATGAATATTGAAATGAAAGACATAAATTTCTGGCTACACTTATTAAAATTTGCAAACCAATACACCACTTATGGAAAGATTTTGGTTGAAATTCAGTTAGTAAATGTTCATCTTGTCTGGTTTCAGTCAGTTATTTTTGAAAATAATCAGAAATCATTGCGTTTTACTGAATAGGTTCAAAACACTGTGAGACTCTTTATTTGGAAGATCTGTAAAGGAGTAAGATTTGTTTCTGGATTTGCTTCTAGGTTTAAAAGTTTTGGTAGGTAACAGAATTTTCAGGAAAAACAATCATTATGATGAAAACACTTCCAATATCTTTTTAAAAAAATGCTCTTTCCATGTCAGAGATTATTTTCCTAAAACACCTATTTTCTCTCTCATTGTTTAGTCACATTTATCTGCAAGGTATAGATGAAGTGTGTTGATTTAAAAAAGAAAACAAAAACAAAAAAGTTCTAGACAGCATGTTATTGACAGACAACCACATTTTATCACAGAAAACAACCTAGCAAATTTGGGGCATATCTTTTTGTTTAAAAATGTGTAATTCATGATTAAGCTCAGTAACTTTTATGATACATTTCTAGGAATAATTGGAGAACCTCTCTGTGGTACCAAGCATTTTCATAGTCACACCCATGTCATAACAAAGTATTATAAAAATTCTACTCTTAAAACAGCCTAACAAAATGGGAAAAATATTTGCAAACCATATACTTGATAAGGGGTTAATATCTAAAATATGTAAAAAACTCATACAACTCAATAGCAAAATTTCAAGTAACCCAATTAATAAATGGGCAAAGGACCTGAATAAACATTTCTCCAAGGAAGATACAAGAAAGGCCAATAGGTATAAGAAAAAATGCTCAACATCACTAGCCATTAGGCAAATGCAAATTAGAATTACAGTGAGATATTGATATTGCCCCGCACCTGTTAAAATAGCCATCATCAAAAAGACAAGAAATTACAAATGCTGGCATGGATGTGGAGAAAAGGGAACTCTTGTATACTGTTGGTGGGATGGTAAATTGGTACAACCAGTATCAATGGAGGACCCTTAAAAATTAAAAATAGAAAGTACTGTATGATCCAGCAGTTCCACTTCTGGGAATATATCCAAAGGAAACAAAAACACTAACTGAAAAAGATATCTGCACCCTCAGTACATAGCAGCATTATTTACGATAGGCAAGACATGGAAACACCAAAGTGTGTACACTGATGGATGAATGGATAAAGAAGTTGTATGTGTGTGTGTGTGTGTGTGTGTGTGTGTGTGT
Source organism: Globicephala melas (assembly GCF_963455315.2). Taxonomy (NCBI): domain Eukaryota; kingdom Metazoa; phylum Chordata; class Mammalia; order Artiodactyla; family Delphinidae; genus Globicephala; species Globicephala melas. The sequence goes on from NC_083326.1 coordinate 47,877,374, forward strand.
GTGTGTGTATATATATATATATATATTATAATGGAATATTATTCAGCCATAAAGAAAACTAGAAAAAATCTACCATTTGGGACAACGTACATGGACCTTGAAGGCATTATACTAAGTGAAATAAGTCAGACAGAGAAAGACAAATACTGTGTGATCTCACTTGTCTGTGGAATTTTAAAAAAACACAAAACTTGTAGAAAAAGAGATCAGACTTTTGGTTACCAGAGGCAGAGGGTGGGGGGAAGGGGAACTGGAAAAAGGTGGTCAACAGGTACAAACCTCCAGATGTAAAGGTAAACGAGTACTAGGGATGTAATGTACAACATGATGACTACAGCTAACACTGTTGTATAATGTATAGGAAAGTTGTTCAGAGAGTAGATCCTAAGAGTTCTCATCACAAGGAGAATTTTTTTTCTTTTTCCTTTTCTTCTTTTTCTCCATTTAGTGTATCTATATGAGATGATGGATTTTAGCTAAACCTGTTGTGGTAATCATTTCACAATATATGTAAATCAAGCCATCATGCTGCATGCCTTAAACTTCTACGGTAATGTATGTCAATTATTTCTCAATAAAACTGGGGGGAAAATTCTACTCTTTAAAGAATTCAGCCTGTAAGTCCACTTATCTTGGTTCACATAAACTACACATCATGGTAAACTAGAAAATGAACAAATGATGGGGCCACGGCCCAAACCCCCTGCACACTGCAGAATTCCCATTTCCCTTCAGGACCCCTTAATAATCTAACATGGCTTGAGAGGGTGCTGCCATAAATCCATATATTAAATACCTGTCATGCTCATTTTTCTCTTTATCACAATAACAATGAATGCAAATACAAGTTCAGTGTTTTCTCCCCATATCTCAGTGGGTAGTCTTGCTGATCCCTGGTGCACAGCCCACCCAGTCAGTCCTTGGGGACTACTGGTTCTGCAGGGTGGTGGGACACAGTGAATAGCCAACAGTTGCCAGCCACCTCTATTACCTTTCTAATGTATCCCAATCTTTATCCTAAAGAAGTGTTCTTAATCTTTCAGAAGAGGTATCACACTCCTTCAAGGATCTGATGGAAGCTATGCACTCTCCCTCCAGACAAATCTATACACATACACCTGCAACTTCGCATACATCTTTCAAAATGTCTACACCTGAGCTTGAGAAGGCCTTACTTAAGACCTAATAAACTTGCTAAAACATGTGAAACTTGGGGGATTTTAGTATTGCTGGATATGAAGCCCCTTACAGGTCATCTAAAGCCTCCCATCCTCCTTATTATATATTTATCTAAATAGACCTGTGAGTCTAAATAAAGGGATTCCCACCATCCCTTCTTGATCCTTTCTATTCATGCTCCGAAACAGAGGGACAGACATCGCTGTCACTCAGTATTCACTGGAGAGCAGCATTAACAGGTGAATTCTTGCCTTGAATCATATGATGTTTGCTCAGCTGTTTGAGGAAGTGTCTCCAAGTTTTCCTAGCCCAACAGAGATCAGGTTTTGCTAAATTAACTTAAATGCAAAGTGTAAGTTTACTCTTTAACCAAAGGAGCACAAATCTGGTTCAGAAGTGGCTTTCTGGAAGTCTGCCTGCTGGGAGATTAAAGTCCTGTCCAGTGAAAACTTTCATCCAAAGATTATATATGTATGTGAAATTTTGGATGATAACTTTTCATACAATATTTTGATTAAAATAGTAAGAATTTTAAATAGAAAGTTGAAGTTCCAGGGGCTATTAAAAAATGGCATCTGAAATATCTTCCTAAATCTTGAACCTCTTTTCTTTCTCATTTGTCTTATTGTCTCTTTAGCGTAATTTCCTGTTCAACTGGCACTTACCCTAAAATAAGGGATGGGTATGGTAATGAGGCTTAACGTTTTCCTGTGTGTTTGTACACGTGTACTCACTGGCTGCTGAAAAATGACAAGAGTTTTTGTATCTCTGTAAAATTACAAAATGTCTCTTGCATTGCCATCTTGCTTCTCTTTAATGTCCCCTGACGTTTCTACTTACATAGAATGCCAGATACAGGTCGTCAAAAGTCCCCCTGAAAAAGGAGAAACTAATGATCTTTTTCCGGTTCATCACAGCACCAAATCCCAATGCTATATTGTGCATTTTTTAATAGAAGAGCACGTGAGTCATCCTATATCAATACATGTGTAAGAGGGTTAATTGGTTTTTAAATACTCTTGCTTTCCTCTTTACCTTTCCAAATGCAGGATTTTTCTCAATCAATCAGACAGCCACCTTCCTGGGGGTAGATTATAACATTTGCTGGAGGAATGTAAAGGTAAAGATCTTGGTAATATTCAGCTTTTGAAATTCAAAGTAAGTCCGACTAATACCTTACAAGTCAGAATGTTGTCCTGAGAGCCGATTTTCTAAATTCCCTTATCTCCTGATGTCAGGTGAGCCTGTTCCATGGCTCCATGGTAGCAGGAAAATATGACATAGGAAAAGTCAAAGTAAAATCCCACCTTTTTTCTAGCTCAGGGTGTTGTAGCAAGCAAGAGGGGGAAGGGGAGGGGGAAGAGGTGGGCGAGAGGGCCCAACCTCATCAACAAGGATATATTTCCCGTGCATGTATGAGTTACAGTGTGAGCTAAACTTTGCAGCCCTGCTATATGTGGAATGAGATGTCAGTGTCCCCAGTGGCGAAGTTGTAGAAGCTGAGGTACATGTGCCGGTGTATCTCTGAGTTATAAGCGTTCAGAAAAACGCTTCAGCAGCCGTAGTAATCACTGATTTTGGAGACATATTACTGACTTGGAGATAGAAAAACGAATCTCATTAATGTAACTGACAGACCCAGAATTTATTTCGATTTTGATTCTATTTATATAAACATTGACTTACTGAGGTATCTCTTGGTTGATACCAAAAGGCTTAAGTTGTGTTATTAAGTCACTTTGGAAACTAGAGTATCATATTTGTCCAAGGAGCCTATACTACTGGGCTCCTCCTCCATCACATAGAAAATTCATAAACACAGTTGAGAGAGTACCACAAGTTACCACATGACAGAGTGAGATAACCCCATTGTTGAGGGCAAGGAGCTGAAGAGAGCCAAGAACAGGAGTGAATGGACAGCTATAGAGATGGTCCCCATGCCTCTGTCCCTCTCACTATTAAGATTCTGAAGCCCTTAACTTTTTAGCATTAATTATTCATTTGAATTAGACATAGCCACGGAGTTGTTTTAACGAGCTTTAATGGCAAATAGCCAAAGCATCAGGCCTTTCCTCTTGCATGTTACCTGAGGCGATTCTCTCCAGATCCTTCCTGTCCTCATCTAATAAAAATACTCTTAACCCTTAATGCCTCTAGCAGGGCTGTCAATGGCCTGTGGATACTTGACATGCTTCCCGTAGAGGTAAAGTGGGGAAAAGGAGGGATGCGTAAGAAACTGAAGAGAAACGCAAAAGGAATAATCAGGCTTACATAGTAATGTCTCTCTAGTCATAGTAGGAACTGCCTTGATATGTTCTCTGTTGTGAAGGAACATCATAAAATTAAAAAGACTGTTTATAAACAGTCTTTAAACAGTCTTTAAACCATAGAAACACAGGAAAGGTGAGGTCTAGTTAAGGATTTCTTGTCTAAACTTTCAAATATCAGAATTCTCCTTGTAAAATATATCTATTGTTTAGTAGTTGCACATACAACTTGGTACAAATTTCAAGAAATCTACATGTACAAATGTAGGATACAATCTATAAATGCTTGCTAAATGAATGAATTTAAGCAAAAAATAGAGGTGCCTTTTGTGGGAAGCTATAGAATTCCATCACTAATTAACAAAAGATCTACTTTTTATGGCCCCATCATTCCTCCACCATATTCCAGGCTATCAATTAGCACTAAAAACACGTGTCCATGATGTGCCTGCTCTATCCTTTCTTTGTCTCAGTCCCTTCCTAATAAAAATGTAGAAGGTGGCAATGCACATTAACGTCTGAGGGCCTGTCAGGACTCTTTATAGTACATTTCCTTTAAAGCTCTATTTGTTTCCCCAAAGTTTAAATAAATTTGAATGCTTCTCCAAATACTCAGATTATTTTCTGAAAATGACTGAGGCACTAGGGAGAACTAGAACTAGAGGCTGTTTGATTGTATTTGGCCAAGTTGAGTAATAGGGAGAGCTTAGCAGAAACAGATATGGGAAGCCCGAGGTCTGGAAGCTCTTTTTCTATCTTGGTTTGACTGTAGTTCTGGCAGAGAGTAAGTCACCAGAAGTTGCTGCTACAACTCTGTGGACAGAAATGAGGGAGATAACAAGTTAAAAATAACTCTTGCTTTCCCAGGATCAGCCTAGCAAGTACAAATAGAACTTTGAGGGCTAGGCGGAGTGCTAAAGAGATAGACACTCTTCCAGTTGCCAGATGTCTGGCTATATAATGTTTTGGCACTTTATGCAACATAGAGGCAGATCTATGGATTGGATCTATAAACATTACAGTTACCATCTGACTGTTCAGTGGCCTCCGTCCAGTTTCTAGTGGACAGGTGTTTGAATTACAAAAAAAAAAAAAAAACCACCCTCACAATTGGAGCTACTAATTGATATGCTTGTTGGAAGGCCCAGAAACAAGGCCAAGAACTGAATGGGCATGAAGGCAGAAATGTTTCCCCTTCCTGGTGGTCCCTCCTGTCTAAATTGGAGGCATTTGGGGAGAGTTTTGCCTGGCTGCTGTGTGGGTCTGTGATTAGATGGCATCAGTTCTCCCTGCTTTGGATTTGAGGCATTTCCCAAGCCCTTAATTAACTTTTAAAAATATTAAAGATTACAGAGCTCCTTTTTTCTCTCGGTTCAGCTTTCACAGTTTCTGTGGTGGCTTGACTTATTTGCAACTTACAATACACAATTTGGGTTTTGTTTGCAACTCAGAATAGAGGCTTAATGAATTGTTGCTGTTTCTCTAAGAACATTGGCATAAAGGGCAGCTCTAGCTATGAAGACCCACCAGATTCTGGGCATCCCTGAGGACATCTCTGCTCTTTCACACACCAGAGACCCAACGCTGGGCCTAATGGGCCATAGGTAGGACCAGAGGGCATGCATGAATGTGCAGTATATTTAATGGTACACAACACATTTGAATTTCTAAAACTCTATGTTTGCCCTTACAAGAGCTTCTGAGTAAAACGGAGGATTATTTATTTCATCCTATAATCTGTACTGCATTTACTAATAGAGCTTTGAAGAACAAAGCGACCTCATTATTCTTTGAAATATAGGCCCTATAAGAGCAAGTCTTATTTTTAGTTATTTAATAAATTTCTTCCTTCACAAGTTTCTAATTTAGTGTGCCTCTGAATCACAGTCAATAACGTATCTAATGCTGATAATAGCATTGGCATAAGAACACTTTTCACCTTGGTGGGGTTCCTGTTAGGTCCAACAATTTTGCAGGTGATATTGATAGTGGCAAACGAGGCAGAAATCGTTCCCTGTTAACTTTTTTTGATGAGATACACTGTGTTTGTAGTGAAGTTTGCATAAAGAGCTGTGATGAATAAGAGACCTTGGGTACAAGAGTAAATGCAATGTTAAATGTAAAAGTCTACTAAACGTGAGTACACTTGACCCTTGAACAGCATGGTTTGAATTGCAAGGGTCCACTTATATGTGAATTTTTTTCAGTAAATGCCTACTACAGTATTACACCATCTGCCACTGTGTGAATTTGCCGATGCTGAACTGTGGATCCAGAGGACTGTAAAGTTATATGCAGACTGCCAGGAGGGTTGGTGCCCTAACCTCTTCGTTGTTCAAGGGTCAACTGTAATTTGTCATCAGCTTTCCATAAATGCAACTGTTTGAGATGTAGTGCTTTTTTCTTCTTTTTGGAAACTAGTAATTTAAACTACTGACAATAACAATGTTTGCTTTAAAAAAAATTGCATCAGAGTACTGTCTCAGTAACCTGGAAACATTTTTCAAAGCCTGAGTGACTACTAATGTATCTTTTTATACAGTAGTTAATAAACTGACCAGCCAATTCTGCCAAACCACCAATCCAAATAAATGTTATACTTTACGAGACTGATGGATAGTATAGTTGATTTCAACCAGTTACCCCACTGGAAGCTGTTGAACTAATCATGAGCAGAGGCTGAGCCCAAGGGTCAGACCACGTGCTGAAGACCTTCCTGTTTATTTCATTGCTTCTTTCCACATTGACCACAGATTCCAAGGGCTAGAGAGGACAGTGGTGTGAGGTCCTGAGTCCTCAGCACTAATGGTACCCAGGCAGCATGTCACTAAAGGCAGATGCTTATCCGAATGCACTACTGTATAATGCATATATACACGTATACATATATATGTACATGTGTATATATGTATATGTGTATAAATGCAAATAGTATGCATATATAAATACACATATTCTATATAGACAGGTATATATTAGATATATATATTAGAATAATTATATTTACAGGCCATATTTTAAAAATCCAACATGTAGTTTTATTGAGCTTCAGGGAGGAATATAGTTTTTAAATTATTTTTTTATCATAGAAAATATCAAAATACACAAGGAGAATAATAATATAATGGACCTCCCATATAATTACTCTATCCCCAACTTCCACATTTATCAACTCTTGCCAAATCCTGTTTTACCTATATTGCATCACTCTTCTTGCCCTCCCAGATTATTTTGAAGCGAATTTCAGATATCATTTCATCTGAAAGTATTTTAGGTTGTACATCTGAAAAAACAGACTCATTGGAAAAAACACACCTGCCAAAGCATGATCACACTTGTAAAAATTGACAATAATCCTTTAATATTATCTAATTTCTAGTCAGTGGTCGCATTTCCCCAACTATGTTGTAAATTTTTTAAAATTTTTTTTCTTTGAAGTGGGATCCAAATAAGGCTCACACATTGCTCTGGTTTGATTTGTCTCGTTTAATTTATAGGTTCATATTCTACCTTTCCCTTTTTCTTCTTAACAGTTTTTGTTGTCGTTGAGGAAGAAATTGTGTTTTGCCTATAGAATTTCCTACAGTCTGGATTTTGCTAGTGTCATTTAACATGTATTCCCCATAAATCGATAGATCTGAGGCTTGATCAGACCCCAGTTTGACTTTTGTGGCAATGCTACTCATGGGTGGTGTGTTGTACCTCCGCTAGGAGGGGCATAGTGTCTGGTGTCTCTCTTTGAGATGTTAGCAGCCACCAATGACACCCACCTAGGTCCCTTAGGATCTAATTCATGTACTTCATGAGGGGTTGCAACATGGACCTCTTCTACTATATCATTCCTTGTTCATTTAGTTGGTAGAAGACATCTGTAAAGAGGAGTTTCCCCTCATCAACTACTAAGTTATGCTGAGGTATAGCTCATACACCAGAGGCAGGATTCATGTTTGATTATTTCCCAGTTTTCACTGAAAATCACAATTGTCAGTGACATCAACGTAGTCAGTTACTTGCTGAATCCCAACAGTCTCAGAATAACAAAACCAGCATCATCACCAATATTTTTTTCTTCTGTTTTTATTTTGGGGGATGGGTAGTTCTTTGTCTTTAGAGTATATTCCAATAAAGATGTACAATAAAATATATTCTAACATCACCTGGATACTTCTCTGTATGTTTATGCCACAAACTGGATGTATATTTAGGTTCATTTATCTCATTTTTCTTTTACTTTTTAGTATTTTTTTTAAACATTTAACTTTGTTACATAAAATATTTACATGATTCCAAAATCAAGTCTTCAAGATATATTCAAAGAACTCTAGTTACTATCCCTAACCCTTCCATGCCATTCACTCCCTCTCCTTAGCTAACTAGTTTATTTTATGATTTATAAATATTTGTATTATTTATAAATATATTATTTATTTTAAAGAGAAAATAAATACATACATATAGATATGCATTTGCATCTCCCTTTCTTAGATAAAAGGCAGTAAAGTATACTCACTTCTCTTTATCTTGTATTTTTCACTTAACACTACATCATGGAGGTGACTCCATAGTTGGACATGAATATATTTCTACTCCTTTTCACAGCTGCTTAATACTTCATTGTGTAGCTGTTCCACAGTTCACTCAACCAGTCCCTTATTAATGGCATTTGAGTTGCTTCCAGTTTTTGTTCTTACTAAACTAATTTCTAGCTTTGTAACTATATCTTAATGTTTTTGCCAATGTATCTTTAAGATAGATTCCTGGAAATAGGATTGATGGGTCAAAGGGTAAATGCATATATAATTTTGCTAGATTTTTCCAAATTTCCCTTCACAGGGGCTGTACCATTTTTTATTTCTTCCAGCAACATTTGAGCATGCTTTTCTCCCCACAGCCTTTCCAACAGAGCTAGTTGTCTAGCTTGGATTTTATCCAATCTGATAGTGGAGAAACAGCATCTTGGTGTAGTTTTATTTTGCATTTATTTTATCATTAGTGAAACTGAGTATGTTTTCCTATATTTAAGAGCCACTTGCCTTTCTTTTTCTATGTACTGTTTGTTCATATCTCTAGCCACTTTGAGGTTGCTGCCTTTTTGTGTTCTATTTTTAGAAGCTATTTGTATGTCAGAGATAGTACTAGAAAAAATAGCATCTTATCTGTAATAAGCGCAAATTATTTTTCCCAATGTCAATTGTCTTTTCCCCTAATCTGTTGTGTATGTATGTGTCTATGTGCAAATCTTTTATTTTATATAACGAAGTATACCTTTTTTTTTTTTTTTTTTTTTTGCCTTATTGATTCTGGATCGAGTCTTAGGAAGGTTCTCTTTAGTTACTGGTTGTAGAGGAGTTCACTTGTGTTTTCATTTGATTGCTTGGCATTTCAATCTCTATTTATTTGGAATGTATCCTGGCATATGCCATGAGGAATGGATCTAATTTCATCATTTTCCATATGGCTATCCAGTTGTCTCATTATTGCTTCTTAAATAGTTTGTCTTTTCCCCAGTGATTTGAAATGCTACCTTTTTCGTATGACATTATATGTACTTACTATATTTATTTACTCTAAATTTCACATGTGAGTGGATTTGTTTCCAGATTTTCCCATCCTGTCTCATTGCTATGGCCAATATCAAAGTATTTTAATCATGGAGTTCTTATTGTACATTTTAATATCTGATATGCTTAGCACCCTCTTCATTACTCTTCTATTTCATGGTATTCCTGGTTACTCTTGCTTGTTTGTTCTTACAAATGGACTTTTTAAGCTTCTTGTTTATATTCAGGAAAATAACCTGATGGTGTTCTTGTTGTTAATGCTTTAAATTATTTATTAGGGAGAACTGATAACTTTATGATGTTGAGTCTTTTATTTAAATACATGGTGTATTTTTTCACTTGTTCAAGTTTACTTAGTTTCTCCTAGGAATGTCATATGATTTTTAAAATATAGGTTTGATTTTGGACATATCTTGCTAATTTAACACCTAGGTGTTTGTTTTTTTTAAAAACTAATTTATTTATTTATGTTTGGCTGCGTTGGGTCTTCATTTCTGTGCGAGGGCTTTCTCTAATTGTGGCAAGCGGGGACCACTCTTCATTGCGGCGTGCGGGCCTCTCACTATCGCGGCCTCTCTTGTTGTGGAGCACAGTCTCTAGAGGTGCAGGCTCAGTAGTTGTGGCTCACGGGCCTAGTTGCTCCGCAGCATGTGGGATCTTCCCAGACCAGGGCTCGAACCCATGTCCCCTGCATTAGCAGGCAGATTCTCAACCACTGTGCCACCAGGGAAACTTCACCTAGGTGTTTTATTTTCATTTTTGCCATGTAAGTGGGGTCTTCTCTTGAATTATGTGTTTTTTAAACTATGCGTATGAAGCCTATTGTTTTTTTACATTAATTTTATAACCTACTAAAGTTATAATTTTATAATCTAAGTCCTTTTATTGTTTGTAGTGGTGTTTCATTGATTCTTTCCCATTTTTATTATAATATAATCTCATTATTTGCAACTAAAGATAATTTTACCTCTTTCTTTTCAATTCTTATGCTTCTTATTGTTTTCTCTTGTCCAATTGCATTGGCCAATACCTCCAACACAGTGTTAAATAGTGGAGTGTATTCTTTTCTCTCTATTTCCCCCTATGTCTGTGTCTATATCTATATATCTACTAGTGTTTTGTAATTTAGTTACAATTAAATCTCTGACACCACTTGAAACGTATCCTGGCTTATGCTGTAAGGAATTCTAAGTTTGTCTTTTTCCATATGGCTATCCATTTTTACCAGTATGGCAGATTTTAAATCATTTTGTCATGTTAATGAAGTGAGAAAGGCATACTCTTACTTTTAGCTCAGAATGTTGTGTTTTTGTATGGCCCTGTTAGCACAGTGAGCACCCCACACACCTCCCCTCTGTTCCCAGCACTCCTGCTCAGGGTGTTGTGGTTGCTATCTACACATTACAGGCTCTGCTGTTGTCAGCTACCAGGCCCTGAGTCTTGGACTCACAGTTCTGGAGTCAACAACTTGGTGAGTTGCTTGGCTTCATTCAGGCCAGCTGCCCAAGTTGAGGTGGTTAGGCTCCTGAAGAGAAGACAGTTGTGGACAGAGACCACTGCTCCTCATCCCTAGAAGGGCTTCAAGTGTTGCCAACTAGGTTGCAGAATGCCTGCTTTGGGGTGGGATAAGGTAAGAGGTTTTTTTTCTTAATGTATACTGTACGTACCTACTAACATCTTCCATTTTGCCTCTTGATCCTCAAAGCCTAAAACAGTCATTTACTATTTGGCTCTACCAGATAGTAAATGAAACTGCCAACACCTATTGTAGATTACATAACTGATTGAATAAAAAAATCAATGAGCTTATTCACAATTACATTTTATTCTTCAATATCCCTTTCCATCATTTGTCCCATGAATATAAAGGTCTGCTCTTATTTGCCTTCTTCCTCTTATGCCCATCAGTTTAGTGTGTAAACTCCTTGAGGATGAAAATCTCTTCTTACTCAATTTTTAAATTTTCTCATAGGAGTGCATATTTTCACATTAAGAGCTCAAATATATTTGTTGGATTAAATTGACTTGAATTTTCATAGAACTATCCAGTTGAATACATTATATTTATTTTTTTCTATGTCCACAATAAGTTCTCATTCTTCCTTTTTCTCACCACTAATTGTTGTTAGTGAGTGAGAAATTGTTGTTATTGCTTTCCCTAGAGCAGAAAGGCTCTCTCCTGTTGACCTCAAATGAGACTCATCCCTGGCACTGCCATGTCACCTTTTATTGATTAAGTGCTTGTATCTTTAATGCATTGCTCAATCCCCTGCTCCCACATTCCTCCTCTCCTCACACTTATAATTATTTCATTCCCACCTGCAGACTCAGTAGCTTTATAACCTGCCTTAATCCTTTTTTTAGAAAGATGTTGGTTATAAATTATAAACATAGAAAAATGTAAATATAGCATGAATATCTTCTTCCTTTTTAATTACGGAGAGATATAGTTTTATAATAAATGCATTTGTAGGTCAAAAGAAAAGTATATTTATTATTTTTTGTACTTGAACACAAAATAACTTTCTAATACTACTTCAAGTATATTAGCGCTTAAACAAATTACCCAAAACTTCTTGTTAGAAGTCAGAACACTGTCGTTACAAGTGTCATTCATAGGTTCCTAATTTATTGAATTTCTGTAATAGGTAATGAGCTAGGAGGAGAATGTGAGGCTAAGAAATGTTTTCTAGGTTACTATAGTGCCTCTTTTAGTTCAGAAACTGGACATGAGCCCAAGAAGGCAGTCCTTAAAGCAGTCAGGGCACCCGAATTATTCTGCTCATCTTCTTTGCAGAAGATGCTGTGTTCACTGCCTCTCCTTTGTGCAGATGGAGCACCTGACTTCTCAGGCTTTCTCTCAGGAGCTCCGTGGGGTGGGGCTGCTTTGTGATGCTGACTGCTATGGTCAGACAGAGAAAAAGCCCAAGGACACCAGATTAGAATCCTGGATGGATTTTGCATACGGTAATTACGTACTCATCTCCTGTGGTTGTTGGAGGTTTACGTGATTTCTTGCTGAAAAATACTGAATACTGGTTCACAGTGGGCATTTAGTAACTGTTAGCTCCTCCCACCCACCTGGTTCCCAACCTCCCAATCTGCCTTTGTGGTGGTGAATTTCCCTAGCTCCTCTGTAAATTCAACAGGATACACTGTCAACTCCCTCCTACCCACCCTTCCAACTACCACCAAAAAAAAAAAAAAAGGCAGAGAAATCAACTTCTTGAGAAGGTACTTGTCAATCAAGTGCTGCTCACGTGACATTGCTCACGTGGGTCTAGGAACCATTTGCTGCAGTAATTTGATGCTGTTCCGTCTGAGAGGCTGAACGACTGAGAGCTGGAAAGACCTTGGAGATCATCTACTGTAACCTGCTCATTTTTCACGCGAGGCCCAGAGAGGCCACACTGATTGCCCAAGGTCGTAGAGTTAATTATGGCAGAACAGGGTCTGCTTTCCAGGTTTCTGCCTTCCCAGTGCAGTGCTATTCCACCGCACAATGCTGTAGTTTTCTCCTGATTTAGCAGTTCTCCCTCTGGGTAATAGAAGCCTGGAAGCAAATGTCTAAATGCAGTACATTATCTAAAATTAAATTTGCACAATCACAGCCCATTCAATTCAAGAAGCTCTGAACTTTAATTCACTTGAGTCATGCTTTTGCAGACAGAATTTTGGCCAAAATGAGTTCTCAGTTCCGAAGACAAGCTAGACATGTAGACGTGGCTTATGATCTTTCTAAAAAGAAACCAGTGAGACAAGCACCACTCTGGGCAATCAAGTCTGGCTGGATGTATCTGTTCCTTTAGCAGGAGGTCTCATGTTTTCAGTACTATCATTAGCCTGACAAACCTAAGCCCACATACCCATTGATGGCGGTACAAACATGTACTATACATTGGGGTTTTGTCATTCTTTAATAATAGAGTTTAGAATCTATATTAGCCATTTACAAAATTTTTGAATGAGATATTGTGTCCTCTAAACCTTATACCGGCCTTTTCGGGAAGGAAGACTGTTAGGGTCCAGTATTTGAAAATGCTTTCATGATTTTCTATGGCATTTACAAAAAGATCAGTGATAATGCTTATTTTTTTTCCTCATATTTTTTTTTCTAACGAACACTGCCTTTTATTTGCAGTAGCCATTTTCTTTTTTTTTAAATTCAATTTATTTAAACTAGAAAAAAAAAAACTCACCTATTTCTCTCACTTCCCACCCCTCTTGCAACCATCAATCTGTTCTCTGTAACTATGAGCTTGGTTTTTGGTTTTGTTTAGATTCCACATATAAGAGAGATCATATGGTATTTTCTTTCTCTGTCTGACTTGGTTCACTTAGCATAGTGCCTTCAAGTTCCATCCATGTTGTTGCTAATGGCAAGATTTAATTCTTTTTTATGGCTTAATAGTATTCAATTAGGTAGATAGATAGATAGATACAGATATACCACAATTCCTTTATCCATTCATCCATCAATGGGCACAAGTCGTTTCCATACTGGGGCTATTGTAAATAATGCTGCAATGAACATGGGGTGAATGTATCTTTTCAAGTTAGTGTTTTCATTTTCTTTGGATAAATACCCAGAAGAAGAATTGCTGGATCATATCATAGTTCTATTTTTAATTTTTTGAAGGACATCCATATGTTTTCCACAATTGTTGCACCAATTTACACTTCCACCAATACTGGACAAGGGTTCCATTTTCTCCATCCTTACCAACACTTGTTATTTCTTGTCTTTTTTATAATAGCCATTCTAACAAGTGTGAGGTGATAACTCATTGTGGTTTTAATTTGCATTTCCCTGATGATTATGTTGAGCATCTTTTCATGTACCTGTTGGCCATTTGTATGGTCTTCTTTGGAAAAATGTCTGTTCAGAGCTTCTGCCCATTTTTCAATGAATTTTTTTTTGCTATTGAGGTGTATGAATTCTTTACATATTTTGGATATTAGCCCCTTATCAGATATATGATTTTCAATAATTTTCTCCCATTTAGTGGGTTGCCTTTTCATGTTATTGATGGTTTCCTTTGCTGTGCGGAAACTTTTTAGTTTAGTGTAGTCCCATTTGTTTAATTTTGCTCTTGTTGCTTTTGCTTTTGGTGATAGATTCAAAAAATTATCACCAAGACCTATGCCAAGAAGCTTACCACGTTGTTTTCTTCTAGGAGTCATCATTTCAGGTCTTGTATCTAAGGCTTTAATCCATTTTGACTTAGTTTTTGTGTATGGTGTAAGATAGTGGTCCAGTTTCATTCTTTTTTATGTGGCTGTCCAATTTTCCCAACATTATTTATTGAAGAGACTGTATTTTCCCCATTGTATATTCTTGGCATTTTGTCATAAATTAATTGACCATGTATGTGAGGGTTTGTTCCTGGGCTCTCTATTCTGTTCCTTTGATCTACATGTTTATTTTCATGCAAATACCATACTGCTTTAATTTCTATAGCTTTGTAATATAGTTTGAAATTAAGGAGTGTGACGCTTCCAGCTTTGTTCCTCTCTCTCAAGATTGCTTTGGCTGTTCAAGGTCTTTTGTGATTCCATACAAATATTAGGATTGTTTGTTTTATTTCTGTGAAAAAAATTCTTTGGAATTTTTCTAGGGATTGCACTGAATCTGTATATTGCTTTGGACAGTAGGGACATTTTAACAATCTTAATTCTTCAAATCCATGAACATGGAATATTTTTCCATTTATTTGTGTCTTCTTCAATTTCTTTCATTAATGTCTTGTAGTTTTCAATATACAAGTCTTTCACCTCCTTGGTTAAATTTTTTTTATTTCCTAAGTTTTTGTCTTTTTGATGCAATTGTAAATGGGATTATTTTCTTAACTTCTCTATCTGAAAGTTTGTTATTAGTGTAAAAAATGCAATAGATTTCTGTGTATTGATTTTTTTATCTTGCCAATTTACTGAATTTGTTTATTAGTTCTAACAGTTTTTTTAATGGAGCCTTTAGGGCTTTCTACATATTATAAGATGTCATCTGCAAATAGTGACAGTTTTACTTCTTCCTTTTCAGTTTATATGACTTTTCTTTCTTTTTCTTACCTAATTGCTCTGGCTAGGACTTCCAGTACTGGGTTGAATAAAATGATGAGACTGGACATCCTTGTCTTTTTCCTGATCTTAGAGGAAAATCTTTCAACTTTTCACTGTTGAGTATGATGTTAGTTGTGGGCTTGTCATATATAACCTTTATTATGTTGAGGTATGGTCCTTCTAAACTCATTTTGTTGAGAGTTTTATCATGAATGGATGCTGAATTTTGTCAAGCGGTTTTTCTGCATTTGTTGAGATGATCATATTATTTTTATTCTTCAATTTATTATTGTGGTGTATCACATTGACTAATCTGTAGTTGTTGAACCATCCTTGCATCACTGGAATAATTTGTTCATGGTGTATTATCCTTTTAATGTATTGTTGAATTCAGTTCGCTAATATTTTGTTGAGGAACTTTCCATCGATGTTCATCAGGGATATTGGCCTGTAATTTTCTTTTTGTGGTATCCTTGTTTTAATATCAGGGTAATGCTGTACTCATAAAATGTGCTTGGAAGAGTTTGAGAAAAATTTCTATTCTCATATATTTTTCTTGTATACTTTAAGTGATTTTAGTTTTGAAATATTTCTTTTCATAATTACATATCAGGATCTTTGGGGTGTCTCCAAAGCACTGTAATTTTATACCTAATGTTTTAATTTGGGAATGAATAATTTAAATTATTTTAATAAACTGACAAGTCCTTTGTGATGTCTTTAATCAAAAAGAAATAGGCAAAAGTATGTATTTCCAACAATTACCCTAGAAAGTGAGTTGAGTCTGACAAATCCAATTATTATTATTAAAACTTGTGGATTAGATTTTCCAACATATGTGGATTATGCTTTGAAAAATAAAATTTAAATAAAATAAATTAAAATTAAAGTAAAGGTAAGGTAAGGGAAATAAAGAAAACTCAAAACAAAAAAGTAGATTTTCTTTTTGAAGATTAGCTTCAATATTGGATCCAGAGACTGTGTCTGTATACTTAGTCATAAAGGAACTTTCCATGGAGAACACAAGTTTTTACATAGATATGTAAGTATCTCGTGTTGCAAGTAGCAAGCAATAAGAAGATAACCAAGACCCAGATTGAACTTCAGTTTTGTTTTATTAGGGAAAAAAAGCAGGAATATTGACCAACTGTAGTAAAATTGACCCTTGTGCAGGTTTAAATAAATCTCTATAACTGATAACTTCATGTTGGTGTAACCGAAGGGTAAAATCACTACAGAGGATATGATCATAGCCACCAACAAGCACATGGAACAATGTTTAGAGCAGGGTGTGCAAATGTTTAAGATACTGTGAGACAAGTTCCTCTTCCCTTCTCTTCTAACATGCTGGGTGTATTCATGTGGCTAAGCCATGACTCTTCCCAAGGAAGCAAGACCAAGGTCACAAAGAAAGCAAGAATCATAGTTAACATAATGTGTAGACACTTACTTTGTAGCATTCCTAATTATCTCTTGCATATCATTCGAATATCTCATTTATCTCTTTGACATTATTTGTACTGTCTGGAATTGATGATTTATTTGACCTAATTCAGCATCCTTTCAATCACATCTACAAGCTATTCACAAGAAAAAGTGGAGGGGTGAGGAAGGCTGAGAAATTTAAGAGAGTAAAAAAATGTAGGTGAAGGCAGATTTTGAGTGAGGTGTTCAGCTGGAAAGATAAAGGAAACTAGAATTTCTGTTCTTGGCACAAAGAAAAGGTATTCTAGTGAGTGAAAAAAAAATGAAAAAAGGAAAATAATAGATCCTTCATAGAGAGTATAGAGATGAAAGAGTTGATTGGGGCACGCTGTGGATTGCAGCTTAAATATGATGGTAGGGCAGCATTTATGAGAATGGGAGAAGAGTAGCATTGGTTCCATATGGTTTTTAGAAATTGCTCATCTCTTATTTTTGTCACTCTTGCCAGAATATGTCAATTGGTGGCTCATAGCAGTGTTTCTGAAAGGCTGGTCCATGGATCGCCTGCATCAGAAACACCTGGGCAGTTGTTACAAACAAAGATGCTTGGGTCCCACTCTAGACCTCCTGAATCAGAATCTCTGGGAATGGGCCATAGAATCTGCATCTTAATCAAATTTACCAAGCATATTTAAAATCTGAGAATCATGGGAGCTGTTCATTCAATGTGCCAGATAATTTTTCCTCTTTACAATACCTACTAAGATTTATGTAGCAATTCAACTTTATAAATCACATTTATATATATCATCTCATTTTATCTGCAGAATAATCCCGTGGGATATTATTTTCCCAATTTTACTTATAAATAAATTAAGTCTGAAAACTCTTAACTGACTTTGTCAGTAGCCCACATATAAGTAGTGTTCCTGGGACTTGAAGCTGGGTCTGTGAATTTCAAATTCAATGCTATTTTCCATGCTTACTCCCTCTATCGGCTTATCTTGAGAATAGGTAAAGTGTCACCAGGTGAATATGTGTGCTTTCATCCAGGCTTTGGGGTTGGAGTTTACCATAATTGCGGGTCAAGGATACAGGAGAGAATAGCCTCAGGAGCACAGGTCTTGAAAGTTCAAAACTATAAACCTTAAAGCAATAGGAAATATTACTCCTATGAGGCTTACAGTGGTTCTTTGTTCCATCAGAGCAGATTACACAGAGGTACCACGAATTGATGCAAATTCAGTCCAGTCATCTGTCAACCTTTCAGGGGCCACTACTCAATAATATGAACTATCCTCTACTTTTATTTATCCTTTTTCTCTTATGTTTCTGATGTTCTTCTTTGGGCCATTTTGTGGCTTATTTTATACTTACATCCATCCCAGTATTAAGAGAGGGGTGAGAAAGGAAATAAAACTGAATGAATATTGGTGTTTGTTAGCAGCTTGGTGAAAAAGCAGTTGCAACTATCACTTTATATCAGGTCTCGGAATTATTTGTGAGTTGCAATTAGCCATGTTGTCTATATCCCCTATTATCCCAGATAAGGATTACATTACCTTATTGACATCATCTCTTAGCAAGTGTATTGCTACTTGTTCAGTGCAATTGGCTGTGGCAATTCATGACTTGTTTTAGACAAACACATCATGAATTATCTCAAACCAACTCGCAGTTGGCCAAGGGTTAATGATCCAATGTGCGAGTTTTACAAGCACTTTGCTTCTTCCTTGTCTCCCTCCTGTTCTCTGGCTTTAGGTCATTTGGTTGCTTATTAGCATCTCCACCAGAGAATATTTAAGTTAAATTAAACTCAGACAAATCTTTGTCACTGTGGTGGTGGCTTTCGATGTATACTGAAACAAGAGAAGGAGGTCCAAAAATATAAAATTTTTTATGTTCTTGTTAAATTTAAATTTCCAATCCTACTCCTTTCCTCCATTAATACAGAAAAATTAAGCGTTTGCTTTAGCTCTCTTATGGAAATTGGGTCTTCAAGCCTTGTCATTTTCAAAATTCGCTCCTTGAGCTGCTAGGGAAATTGGACAAAAACACTTCAGTTCTTTGAAAAAGTATACAATACAAAATTCACTGATAAACCAAAGGTTTAGGAAAACAACTCAAAATAGTCCAATAATGTGTCCAGGCATTTAGCCTGGTGTGAAAGTCAGGAATTAGCACCTCGAATGGATGAATTCAAGTTTTGTCTTCTCTCCCTCTCTCTGCCCACCCTCAGTCGAGGTGCTGATGAACAGTGAAATGGCCAAAAAGTAGGCAGTAGCAAGCAAGCGAGAAAAGGGTGGTGATTACCCTCCAAACAAATGAGAGGCAGCTGGAAGAACTTCTCCTTTCTCTTCCTCCAGACTCCAAGAAACCTCTCTTCCTCTCGGTCTAAAAGCATACCGAGGACTCTGCCTGACTCACTCTGTTGCCAGTAGGCTGGAGTCACCGCAGAGCAAGGACAGCAACCTACTGCTGTCCCCTCTATGTCGTTACAGGCTAAAGGCAAATGCCCAACCCCGCTGAGGGAAACCTCTGCACCTGCACATGCCCAAGTATGTAGAACTTGGTGTAGCATCTCATGCAGCCAGAACCCTATGTCATGTTGTAGGAAGATATAAATTAGCGTGGATTTAGCTGTCAGGCAGAAGCAATCCATTTTCTAGCAGGGGGTTCTTGGATGAAAATCTCTCCATCCCTTTTTGAATGCTTTCTCCTCTTTCTATGAATTATTCTAGAAAGAGACATAGGAATTGTGCTGGCTCTGAAGAATCCAGAACAAGACAGAGGTTTATAACCCGCAAAAGTATTCACAACTCGTACCAAAGAAGTGCTGAGATAAATGGCAGACATCAGCTCTGGCTAATTTCCAAAGATGCATATTGTAGAAGCAAAAGGGCCTATTAGAATGGGATACTTGCTATGTGGAAATGTGTTTTCTTCAGGTCTAGAGAGGCCAGAAAGGCTTTGTGTAATCAGTAATATTTTAGACTTGTTCGAAGTCTGTATCTCAATCAGTGGCATTGTGTGCTGCTTTGAATTTTTGCACTTTTAAAAGTTCTTGATTGTGTCATACTCTACATGGATTCAAAGACTTTCTACTTAAGCCAGACACTTAAGCCAGAAATTTTATCATTACTTTCAAAAAGATAAAATTAGAAATATATTAGAAAAATAAAACTATCATTCAAGACCTATAATTAATTTCGTATTAACTTGGGTTCACAATTGTCTGGGGGAAAAATATATTTCTGTAAGATGGTAGACTTTATTTTTTTTAAGACTTTCAGGATGACGCCTTAGGGGTGTGTGTGTTTGTTTGTGTGTGTATGTGTGTGTGTGCGTGTGTAAAATTCTTCCTCCTTCCATCAATAATGTATCTGTTTTGCCTCATTTTATTAATCTATAAAATGGGGTAATAATTGCTGACATAGTTGAGAAGTCCTTGGCCAACAGTGTAAATATTATAATACTGAAGATTTCATATCTCAGGGGTAACTTGACAGTGAATAATAATCAAAGCATCCAGCCCAGAATAAGAAAAATAATATTGTGTGGACTTCACGCTGCATGATTTTATTAAATCTAGACTTCATGTCTCCATGGCAAGTGGATCCCCAAAGCCCAGGCAGCAAAAATGTTAGTGCTTCCTCTGAAAATAAAGTTAACAATATCTAAAAAACATACGATTTAATCCATTGTCATTGCTTTGCAGAAGAATTTAGCTGTGGGGTGTTAGAGGGGAAAAGTCTGTTTTCTTTAAGATGTGCTATCCATCTTCCTCTGCCCCAGAAATTACATCCTAAATAATTAAAATAGCAATGCACCTGTACTGAGACTTCCACTAAACTATCTTAATAGTGAGAATCTGGACAGTCCATGGAAGGGACGGATGGCAGCCAGGGATAGAGTTAACCTTTCTTTCACATAGAAGATTGCTGAGTTTAGAATCATTTTCTTTATGGCTTTTCCTAATGATCCCGGAGGGAAAAAGTCCACAACACCCTATCCCCAAATAGTCATCCGGACACTAGGTGAGATAAGATAAGATGGTGATAAAGCTGCCTGACCTCTGTGTTAACTCCTAGCAGTTAAAATTCTGCTCTTATAACAGAAATTCTAACTTGCTCTTCACATCACGGATGCAAATGCGTCAGATATTAAAGGAGTGAGGATTACCCTGATGCCCTGCTTTGCAGGCTTCCTTGGAAGACTCCAGGGGATATAAAGGCATTTAGCTGTTTCCTTTTCTTTCCCTCTAGAGGTGTCTGGCTAAGTCAGGTGGAACACATTCCCCAAGCTCCCATTTATTACATGCTCTCTTCCTGCACTGGATTTCCCCCCTTCCCACCACTCTATCTTCCTTGGCCTTCCTCAAACATCTTTATCCAGAACCAAACATTATGTTTGTTTCTGGAAATTCCATCAGGATTCGGAGAAGGAACAGGCTCATGTCAGGGACACTCCCTGAAAACCAGAAAGTCTATGCACAAACACACACCTGTGTGTAGCAGCCCGTGGCCGCCTCTCACCACACACTCCTGCTTTATACATCCAATGCTGATAAAAGCCTTCTTTTGCTCGAGGAGTGTACTAATTTATTTAGCCATCCCCCGGATATAAATGACATTTACCTCTCTCCAGAAGACAGGCAACTTTGTCTTCAAGGGTGTCATAAAGAGGAAAATAGAACTTGGTTCAAAAGTGGTAAAATACCTGCTATTCTTATAAGTTCAGATTGTCAACAAAACTCTCAAGTGGACGCACAAAGCAGAACCCCAGGCAAGTCTGTGAAAGTTCTCTTCAGAATGTTGTTTTCGTTTTGCCAGTCGCCTATGTGGATTCTCAGCCCACGGGTGGAAATGGCGTAAGGAGCATATTTTCTCTGTGGGTTGCCGGGGACAGTGAGACCCAGTGAGGCAAGATCAGATGGCTGAGGATCAAGTGCTTCCAGGATAGACCCTTCCTGGTATACATCTGTAGGCTCTCTGTTCACTGCTGCAATTTGCATTCTGATTAGTATCCTAACCCCATTTCCCCCCACCTGTAGCCTTTCTGCTTGTGTCTGCATCTGTAGCCCGTGGTGACCAGGAGCAGTGAGGGAAGGGAGACAGTCTGCTCTCTGAAGAGCCCAGCGGCAGTCCCTCTTCCTGCAAATAGAAGCAGCGGGAGCGCGATGAGAGCGTAGGTGACTGTTGGGAAATAGGTTTTTTTTCTCTTCTTTCCACACGGTTTTTTCTTCCTATTAATATGTTCTAGAGGGCAAGGAGAAGTTCTAGGTACCAGTACCCATCTCTCCCCATGAAAAATTACACACATTTTTCTCCACTGGAAACATGATTTATTTGGATTATTTTCACTTTGTAATGATCTTTTCAGAAAAACAAAAAGTACATGCACAAGTTTTAAAAAGATCAAAAAGGACAAAAAGATATACAATGAAAAGGACCCCAGACCCACAAACAACTATTTTTATCAATTTTTGCTTATCCTTCCAGAAGTAGTCTTTGTGTGTGCATATTTATATCCAAGATATTATGTGTGTGTCTACATTTACAAGGCTTTTCTTGGATCAGCAAACTGGGGTAGTTGACGGAGTGGGGAACCAGGGGTACAGCCCCTTATTACAGCTTTTATGTAGGATGGCCCACAGGCATTGCCCTGGGCCTGTACCCTTCTAGGGAGAGTCTTGCTTTTGTTGGTTTTGTTTTTTAAAAAAAACAAAACTGGGGCTTCCCTGGTGGCGCAGTGGTTGAGAGTCCACCTGCCGATGCAGGGGACACAGGTTCATGCCCCGGTCTGGGAAGATCCCACATGCCACGGAGCGGCTGGGCCCATGAGCCATGGCCGCTGAGCCTGTGCGTCCGGAACCTGTGCTCTGCAATGGGAGAGGCCACAACAGTGAGAGGCCCGTGTACCGCAAAAACAAAACAAAACAAAACTGTATGTGTGTGTGTATAAAATTTGTTGCAGTAACAAAAATGAAAGCCTGCATGTATGCTACTCATTTTGCTTTTTTTCTCCACATAACAAAAGAACTTCACGTTCATTTGATATCAGTGTATAGAGAAATACCACATAAAATGGACATTGTAATGATGGTTTTGCAGATGACACGAATAGGAAGGAAGGAAAGAAGGGAGGGAGAGAGGGAGGGAAGGAAACAGAACTATGTGCCCCAGCTGTTTATGGTTGCTATTTGTCAAAGTGTGTTTCTTTGTGAAGCTGCATCTATCATTTCTCTCTCGTGGACAAGGAGGGCAGTGACAGTGGGTTCGTCTTTGGCTGTTGTTGTAAGATTTAAATGTATGCTTTGCAAACCTAGTTTCTTCTCCTGCTTTCTGTATTGAGGACATGTGAGGTCCAGGGCATCCTTGAGCACCCTTTCGAAGGAGAGATGGGACCTCTTCTCTCCACTTGCCTAAGCAAGAAGGCCACACACTAGGGGTGACTTGGGGCCATGACTGCCCCTGAGGACCCACGTCCTGCCTCTCTCTGGGCTGGCGGAGCGAGTGGTACCCGGCTAAGGGCAGAGGAGGAGGGGTAAATTGCTTCCTTCCCACCCTCCATCACAAGAGTAGACTTTCTATCCATTTTTCCCTCCATTCGAGCAAAGTCCAATGGGAAACGAGCCCACCAGGCCGAGAGTGTAGCTTTTTCTACTTTCCTGCCTGCGAGCATCAAGCACCGTCACAAGGGGCAGAGAGAGAGTGCAGCACACCTTCATCCTGAAGATGCTTGTGGAGCAGGAAAAGGTGGAACCCAGGCCCGCTGTGCCCAGCTCTCTGCTTGGCATCCCAACCGTAGGATACGGCTTTCACACGGAAGATGTATGCACATCTCTAGAGTCAGAGCTGAGAGTTTCAGCGTCCCAGCCATTTCATCAAGGACCTTTTATTTTGTGTGACGCATGCCGAAGTGGTTCTCTGTCCTAGGGTCATGGCCACAGAAGCTCTATTGCCCTGCTGTGTGCATTTTCCCCATCACATTGAACCTTCTCCCACCCCCAACAGTGTGAAGGCAGCCATCAGCCAGCAAGAGCTGATGGGCAGGTAGTTGAGGGCAGAGGCTGAGTACAGGACTAGGGGCAGAGATGGGACTGGAGCCCCATCTCCACCGTCCACTAGTCTGGACAGATTCAACCTCAGTGCCTCAGTAGACCCATCTATAAAATTCCGGATTGTCTTACAGTCTTGCTGTGAGGATTAAATGAGGTGATATATAGAGAAAGCTTTCTAGTGCTTAATAAATATATTATCAAGTAATCTCAGTTACTCAGAGGTAACTTTAAATTATTATGGTTTGACTGAGATAAATATTCTAAACATAGTTGCTACCCTCAGGAATTTCTGAGCCTCTGCCTCTGCTTGCAGAACATTGTTGTGCATTCCAGGCTCAACTCACGGGACCACATGGGCCTGGCTCAGAGGGCCAGGGTAGAGTATAGCATAGTGGGTCAGATTCAGACAGGGATGGTGCACACACCTCCCTGTACCACCACCTGTGGCCCCATGGGCAAGTTACTGTCCTCCTCTGCCTCAGTCTCCTTATCTCTGAACTGGGAATAGCAACAATTTCTGCTTTGCAGAGTTGTGTTGAATGAAGTAGTGTGTGTGAAAACTATTGGCATATAGTATGTGTTCAGTAAAATGATAGAGATTATGCATCTATTAACCACTGACTCACAGAATTTCAGAACCTGAAGGATTCATAGACATTATTTAGTAAGGGGCACCCCCCCCCACCATTGGACCCACCCTTCATTTTGTAGATGGGAAATAGAAAAGTTAAGAGGTCTAACAAATATTATGTAGCCGGCTAGCTGCAGAATCAAGACTGGAATCCAAGGGTTCTGCCGCGCAGGTCCGGGATCGTTCACTCCCTGCAGTTTTCTTGCTGCAGGACTGAAAGTAGATGTTCCATCCTGTTTAGGTAATCAGTGCTTCAAATTTGTTTGAAACCTTGGGCAACCAATAGATTGCTTGAAAGGTTATGACTCAAGGCCAGGTATTGAATTCTGTTTTACATCCCAAGGTTTTAGCTGATCTTTTTCTTAATCCATTTTTGTTTTAAATATTGCAAGTTGCTATCAGCTTCTCTCTCTATCCCCTTGCTTGCCTCAGAAAACTGATATGCCCTCCCTCCCCACTGCCCTTACTTTTCTTAACTACAGTCTGTAGTGAAAACCCTCTTCTCTCAAGTGAAATGAAGCAGCTGGCACCTTTAGGGCTCTCATATTATCATTATTATCATTTAACATTTATAAGTGCTCACAGTATGCTAGACACTATAACATACAGTGGTAAGGAACTTGCCGTCTAAATTAGACACAGATAGATCCACATAAAAGAGAAAAATAGAGGCAGGGGGTGAGTGGGAAGTGGATCAGGGAAGGGAAAAACTCAGGGTCACTGCCACAACACTTCAAACTCTTGCTGAGCCAATGGATGTGGAAGACTTAGGGAGACATATCCAATTTTTAGCAAAGTGATATAAAATTGCCCCTAAAGGGATTGTGTGAAATACCAGGGGTTTTTTTTTCATTTCTGCCAGAGAATTTCGGGAAAGCACCTTCTTGTGAACAGAATTGTTCTAAATCTGCTCTTTGCTGCCTCTTTCCATCAGCTTTCCCCAGGCCCCTGGTGGCCTCCTCCCCGTGCACTTTTGGTTTGAACTCAGAGAGCAGCAGGGAGGCGAGGGAATCAAGTGCGGGGCAGCCGGCATGTCTAATTCCATGACAGACATGTGGTGAATCTAAAGGCCACCGCTGGAAGTGTCTTTGATCTCTGGAGCCCTCTATGCATTCTGTTTCCCCTCCACGGGGTCAGTGCCTGTGGTACCCCCCGGCCGCCCAGAGTCCCCCCTCCCCCATAGGTAAGCTTCCCTTTTTGTAAGTCCAATTTTGCCCCCAAATACAATTTGTTCTTGCAACTCATCCTGGGTCTCAAAAATTGTGACTCTTCCTCCTGTTAATAATTTTTACTGTATATGTTTACCCCTTACAACTTGAGAATGGAAAGTGGCACTCTTCATAGCTACAGGGAAATAAGCACTAAGTCAAATAGATCCATCATAATTGGAGAAGAATCAATGATTGAACAGTTTAATGAACTAAGGCAAAAAAAATATTTTAAGTGGCTACACTTCTAATAACCTCTTATTCCTGAAGGTTGTCCGTGGGCTGCCCAGAGGGACCCTCCCAACAGAGGAGAGAAGCCCAGTGAATGGCCCAGAGTTCTTGTACCCTCGGCTTTAGGGAGCCACTGGGTTTTCTCTCTTTAACAGCAGACAACAACCAGAGTCCCCTCTGATAGGAGCTAAGACATGAAAACAGCAAAAATGCATTCCCATTCTTCATGGAACTCAAATCAAACCTAGGATCTTTTCCACTTGAAAAAATAAGATGAAGTCTCTTCCCAGGGCTAAATGAGTGGCAAAATTGACAATGGGTGCAGGAGGCCAGAGGCCAGAAGGAAGGGCATCCTGCCAGGGCGTCTGCACCTCGCATTTACTTGGCACCAGGGAGGTGGGAAAGGCACTACAATTTGGACAAGGGGAAATGATCAGCCCATCTTATTTTTTACTCTCTTTCTTTTGCTAGGTACATGTCCTTTCAATTCTCTCACCTTTTATTTTTCTTATTCTTAGACTTAAAAGTGGTTTAATACTGGAGCATTTCTTAGACTTCTTAAAAATTGAACCCTAAATTTATAAGTCCCTGGAAACCAGGTGTGGACTGCTGCATGAGTTCAGGTCTGCCAAGAGGGAGGCACCAAAATGGGACTGGATGTGCAAACGTACTGGGGAAGAGAACAGGAGCAGGTAGGGGGAGCTGGCGGACAACAGTACAGGTCTGACCCCCATGGGAGGAGAGGCAGAAGGAAGGAGGATTGGGGAGGAGGAGGTTCCGACTGAGCAGAGTTTTAAAGCGGTTCAGCCAGGTTACTGTGGAGTCCTCCAGCCACAGTTGCCCACGGAAGGAGATGTGCCTTTTGCAGGAAAGGGCCTGCCTTTGGATCCCTGCCATTCAGTCACTGACTGGCAGCAGCCAGTGAAGGGTGTGCAGGCACACTGGTGGTTCTAGAGGGGAACAGCTCGGGTCATCAGTCAGTTATCCTCCCCACAAAAGGAGCCCTGAGCTGCACATTTTGGTCATAGCTGTGTTATTCTACTTCATTCCAGAGAGACAATCAAAAGAGAGTGGAGCAAATGAGGGCTTGGCCTGCAAACCAGGCATAGCATGTAACACTGTTTCATGCTCGTAGCTTCCACTTATGCACGTGCCACGAACTGAATAGAGTTACCGTGGTAAACATCACACAAATCCTATAAGACCACTATTATTAACCTATTTTACAGACAGAAAAGTGAGTCTTAGAAAGATTGTGGTCACACAGCAACTGTTGGTGGAGCCAGAATTCCACCCTAACACCTAGTCCCAGAGCCACTTCATGCATTACCTCTGAAGCTACTTCTTGACTGCAGCAATTTATAAGCTATTTAATTTCTGCTAAGTACTGTCATTATTTTCTCATAACGCATGACTAGGGAAGAACCTCTGGTAAAATCACATAAGACTTTGCAATCACCCAAGAAATCTGCTTGGGGTCAGACACCGCCCACCCTCACCACATCCCTCCATTTTCTGAAGAACCGAAGTAAAATCTTCATTTATTTGTTGAAGTGCCTTAGTAGTGCTGTGACTCTAATGGCACATCCTTCTTATTTATATGGAGACAGTTCCTCCAAAGCTCACCTGCTCTATAATAATTGATATTTTCCAGCCTTGACCTGGCAGCAAGGACCCAGCTCACAGACACTTGCTGAGCTAAGAAACAAAAGCAGCCAGAAAACTCCTGCAGAGCTTCTCAAAGCTTGTGCTCATAAAGGGCATCAGGTACACCTACACGGCTATGAGATACATTAAAAACGGATCCTTACAGAAGAGCTGAAGTCCAGTCTGATGCTGCTCAAATTTCACTAAAAAAAGGTTATTAAGACAACAAGCCTGGAAAAACCAAGTTAGCTTAATTACAAAGGAAAAAGTACAACCAAATTTGAATACTAACATATAGAAATCTGTCAGAGCTGATGGAAAATGTGGCTCTGATACTCTGAGGTTTTCTCTTGAAAAGCCTAAAAGGACTCTGTCAAGTTTGACGAGCCTAAAATGCAACACCCACACACACACCTGCATGCAAATATTACATTTTCTATTTTAAAATGGCCTCTTGATAGATTTTTTCACTTTCAGTCTTCAGACATTATCTCAAGTGAAAAAATAAATAAATAAAAACCAGAAAGCTTTTCAGCTTTGATCCCCTGCTGGTTTGTAAGAATAGATTTGGCAAGAAGAGTGGTACCCACAATCACAAGAAACCCAAGTAACCTGGTTGTTTTTCTTCCACAGCCAGCTGAGGACAGAGATTTTAACACCATTACCACCCTCAGTTTAGAGGGTTCCTAGCTTTTCACTGTCAGGAAACATTCTCAGAAAAGAAATTAACTTATACAACAGGCATATCTTCAACTTGTCACCGTCTAGCCATATCCTTTCAGAAAACATTTCATTTCTTTATGTAACAATTGTAATGGGTAAGCAGACCCATTCCCAAAGGCTACCAAAAATGTCCCAGCATAAGCCTATCCCATTCATACTCCAACACGGTAAAGCACAAAACATCAGAAATGGCTGCCCTACACGAAACAGCTAGTATTTTAGGCAATAATTTCCCTCACATCTAGGGCAAAAGAGAAAGCATCCATATCTATCATATCAAAACAATTCCGTATCATGTGGTTTAAACAAAAGAACCAAGGCATCAGCATGCCTATTTTTCAATTCCACCTCCTAGTAAATATGACCAATTAATCTCGACAAAGCATTGCTCTGATGGTCCAACAATCGTTTAGCACACATGTACTGACCCCCCTGCCTGGGACATGCCAACCAAGGGAAGGAGCACTGCATTGGTGAGAGTCATTTACTTGCTCAAGAGTGTCAGTGTTGGGCTTCCCTGGTGGCACAGTGGTTGAGAGTCCACCTGCCGATGCAGGGGACACGGGTTCGTGCCCCGGTCTGGGAAGATCCCACATGCCGTGGAGCGGTTGGGCCCGTGAGCCATGGCCGCTGAGCCTGCGTGTCCAGAGCCTGTGCTCTGCAACGGGAGAGGCTACAGCGGTGAGAGGCCCGCGTACGGCAAAAAAAAAAAAAAAAAAAAAAAAAGTGTCAGTGTTTACCCAGTGGTTACAGAATAAATTTCAAACTTGAGCTGAGTATTCAAGTTTCCCCACAATCTGGCCCTGACCTACCTTTGTGGTCTTTTTTTCACTGCTGGCCTCCTGGAGCTGTCCTGTCCAATATGGTAACCACAATTTATAGAGGACTATTATGCAATTGAAATGTGGCAGCTCCAGGTTGATACGTGTTATAAGTGTAATCTACATACCAGATTTCGAAGACTTAGTACCCAATAAAAGGATATAAAATATCTCAATATTTTAAAATTGATTACACATTGAAATGAAGGTGTTTTGGATACATTAAATTACAGAAAATAAATTGTAAAAGTTATTTCAAGTGTTTCTTTTTTAATATAGCTACTAGAAAATTTTAAATTGCAAATGTGGCTTTTGATTGTATTTCTGTTAGACAGTGTTGTTAGACTTTGTACTTTCCTCCCACACTCTGCTCCTTCCGTCCTTTTCACCTAATACAGTCATGTGTGCCATCTTTACTTATTTAAATCCTATCCATCCTACAAATCTCTGCTCAAATCTTAAGTCTTCTTTGGAAAACCTCTTTTACTCTGTACATCGCATACAGCATTTATTTCCTGTGATTTGCTTAACACTATTTGTATGTAAATTGTAAAATTCTTCAACCCACTTCCCCAACTATATTGAAGCTTCTAGAGGGCAGCTTCCATGTCTGAGTCATCTCTGTTTTCCAAGGAACCAATATCTAGCACAATGTCTTGCATGAGGAAGATAGTCAATAAATATTTGTTAAGGGAATGATAAATGGATAGATGGATAAATACATGAATGAAAAAAATGTATCTATGAGTCAAGACAGTGTAGCTCTAGCAAAAGAATGGACACATATATCAATGGAACAGAATAGAGAGCCCATAAATAAGCCACATGAATATAGTCAACTGATTTTTTGACAAAGATGCAAAGGCAATTCAATGGAGAAAGGATAGTCTTTCAATATATGCTGCTGGAACAACTGGATGTCTGTATGTTAAAAAAAATTAATCTAGACATTACCTTATACCTTTCACAAAAATGAACTCAAAATTGATCACAGGCATAAATGTAAAATGAAAAACTATAAAACTTCTAGAAGAAAAGAAGAGAAATTATCTTGGGTTCAGCTATGATTTTTTAAATACAATGCCAAAAGCATAATCCATGAAAGAAAAAATTGATAAGTTGGACTTCATTAAAAATAAAAATTTACACTCTGTGTAAGACACTGTTAAGAGAATGAAAAGACAAGTCATGAACTAGAAGAAAATATTCGCAAACTGCATATCTGATAAAAGATATGTATCTACAATATGCAAACAACACTTTAAACTAGATAAGAAAATTTAAAAAAAAATTAAAAATGAGCAAGAGATCTGGATACCATATCAAAGAAGATATACAGATGGAAAATAAGCATATAAAAAGATGCTCAGTATCATTTGCCAGTAGAGGAATGCAAATAAAAACAACAATGTTGCCTTACTTCTCATGCAAAAATAACAAACTGGATCATAGTTTTAGATGTAAGATCCAGAAATATAAAATGCTTAGAAGAAAAAAGGAGTAAATCTTCATGACCATGGATTAGGCAATAATTTCTTAGACATAACATCAGATGTACAAGCCACAAATGTAAAATACATAAATTCGACTTCATCAAAATTAAAGACTTCTGTTTTCAAAGAATACTGTCAGGAAACTGAAAAGACAATCCACTATAGGAGAAAATATTTGCAAATCATGTATCTGATAAAGGACTTATACATAAAGTTTATAAAATATAAAGGGAATTCTTAAAACTCAACAATAAAATGACAAATAATCCAGTTTAAATATAGGCAAAGGATTTGAACAGACAGTCCTCCAAAAACTATATACAACTGGCCAAGCACATGAAAAGATAATTAAAATTACTGGGGAAATGCAAATCAAACCACAATGAGTTACAACTTTTTCACACTAGGATGGCTATAATAAAAAAGATGAACAGTAACAAGTGTTGGTGAGGATGTTGAGATATTAGAACATCATACATCGCTGGAAGGAACGTAAAATGGTGCAACCACCTTGGAGAACAGTCTGGAAGTTCCTCAGTAAGGGAAACATAGACTTGCCATATAACCCAGCAATTCCACTCCTAGGTATATACCCAAGAGAACTGAAAGCATAAGTCTAAACAAGTACTTATACACAAATGTTCATCCAGTGTTATGCAAAACATCCAAAAGTGGAAACAACCCAAATGCCCGTCACCTAAATAGTATATAAACAAAAGTGTGTATCCATACAATGAAATATTATTCAGCCATATAAATTAATGAAGTACTGATACACACTACAACATGGAAGAACCTTTAAAGCATTACGTTAAATTAAAGAAGCCAGACACAAAAGGCTACATTTTATGTGAGTCCATTTATTGAAATGTCCAGAATAAGAAAATCAACGGAAGCAGAAAATAGATTAGTGATTGCCAGGGCTGAGGAAGAAGAAAGTGGGAAGTAACTGCCAATGGGTATGGGTTTTCTTTTCAGAGTGATGAAACTATTCTAAAAGTAGATAGTGGTGATGGTTGCACGAATCTGTGACTATATAGAAACAACTGAAATGTGCACATGAAAAGGGTCCATTTTCTAGTAGGTGAATTATGTCTATAAAAAGCTGTTATTTTAAAAAATGAGATACCACTATCTATTAAAATAACTAAAATAAAAGAAAAACTGGTAAGGATGAGAAGCAAAAGGAACTCTCATTCATTGATTTGCGTTGGTGGGAACGCAAAATAGTGCAGCCACTTTGGAGGAGTTTGGCACTTTCTTACAAAGCTAAACATAATCTTACCAATTGACCCAACAATCATGTTTTTAGGTATTTAACCGACTGATTTGAAATTTTATGTTCACACACATTTGAAAACAAATGTTTATAGAAGTTTGTTTGTTTGTTTGTTTGTTTGTTTTTGCGGTACGCGGGCCTCTCACTGTTGTGGCCTCTCCCGTCGCGGAGCACAGGCTCCGGACGCACAGGCCCAGCGGCCATGGCTCACGGGCCCAGCCGCTCCGCGGCATGTGGGATCTTCCCGGACCGGGGCACGAACCTGTGTCCCCTGCATCGGCAGGCGGACTCTCAACCACTGCACCACCAGGGAAGCCCTATAGCAGTTTTATTAATAATCTCTAAAAACTGGAAAGAACCGAGACGTCCTTCAAAAGTTGAACAGATAAGCAAACTGTGGTACATTCATACAATGGAATACTACTTAGTGGCAAGAAGGAATGAGCTATGCAAAGAAATGGATGAATCTTAAATGCATACTGTTAAGTGAAAGAAGCCAGTCTAAAAGGCTACATACTAATTTAAATTAACTCAAAATGCTACTGCACATGTATGCTGGAATTGAGCAATTAAATAAATGGGCAGTGATTGGTGGGATCTAGGTTTTTTCATTGCTGGAGGTGGAAAATACAGATAAGAAAGGGAGAAAGATAGAATAATCTATGTGGTAATGGATTAGAGTTGGAGACATCAGTATCTATATATGTTTAGCTTAATATAAATACACATGGTTACGTAGAGAAATATTTAAAGTTGCATGCATGTATGCTGGTTAGTATTTCTTTGCTCTGTCAGCTGTGAGGGCCTAGAAGCATCTATGCTCCCGTGGCAACAAGCATGCCTTGTGCAGACCTTAGTATCTAATAACTTTTTCCAATAAGAGCAACCAGAGTGCCTTGAGGAAATGTCTGATTCTAGAGCTAAGAGCAGGAAATATACATGATGAGACTGGAGGATCTTGTAGGGTCAGAAAGCAAGAAAGTGCCCAAGGTGAAAAAAAAAACCCAAAATAATAGGGGCATGTCAAAGGAACACAGAAACCAACTGAAGGAAGCTGCCAAAAGCCAAAGTTGGAACAATTTGAGCAACACAATAAATAAAAGCATATTGGATTCTAACCCAAAATATAAAAATATAGATCCATGAGTCCGTACTGATATAAACAATTGAATAAATAAATAAATGGGTCAGAAGAGCCAAATTTCCTGTGCAGCAGAGTTCCAAATAATTTATGTAGATACTCAGCCTTCAAGATGGTGGAACACAAGTACCCACTCCTTAAATATGGGCTTCACATTGTGACTTCTTTCAAAAGAGTAGAGTATGGAAAGTGAGAAAAAAGGGTAGCTTAACACTGAGGAAACCTCACAAACACTACCTCAACCAGGGGATCGATGCTAACTTCACCGTGTCAACAAGGCTGACATCATGTCAATTGTACGTACCCAAGATGTGATGTGGTAAGAATGGCATTTTATCTTTGTGGTGTTCCTCCCAAAACCCACAACCCCAATATAATCATGAAAAAACATCAGAAAAACTCAAATTGAGGGACATTCTATAAAATGTCTGACCAGTATGCTTCAAAACTGTCAGGGTCATCAAAAACAAGGCAAGTCTGAAAGACTGTCAGTCAAGAGGAGCTGAAGGAGACATGACAGCTAAATGTAATATGGCGCCCTGGATGGGATTTTGGAATAGGAAGGGAACATTAGGTAAAACTAAGAAAATCTGAATAAAATATGTACTTTCATTAATAATAATGTATCAATATTAGTTCACTAATGGTAACAAAAATACCATCCAAATGTAAGCTGTTATTAACAGGGGAAATTGCATGTGAGGTATATGGGAACTCTCTGTACTATCTTTGCAACTTTTCTTTAAATATAAAATTATTCTAAATCTAAAAGTTTATTAAAAATAAGAAACATGCTTTATGGATGCCTTCTAAGCCTTCTAAGAGGCTGGCAAAAGTTGAATTTTCAGTGGCATATTGAACAGTTACATCTTTCAGACCCTCCCTCTGCCCATCACTGCTCTTTGTCTTGGAAAAGATGGTTCCCTTTTCTAAATGTGATTACATTTCTTTTTACAGTTATGAATTGATCTATACCCACTCCATCAGGGAGAATTAAAACTTAATCATCATCACTTTCTGTTTTCCTTAACTATGCTTTCCCTCTACTTTGTCCCACACCCTACAAACTTTTCCTGTTAAACCTTAATCCTTAGGGTTCCCAGAACAATACTGATGCTTCCTCCATTTTGATAAACAAATATTAACAATACTTAAAATACCTGGGAAAAAATATTTAACTCAAAATGCACACACAGGGCAATTCTCTTGGCTTCCAGAATGAAAGGATGACCCAGATCTCAAATGTTCAAAAAACATCAGCAAGATTTTCTGTAACATGTCCGTTTACCACATTCTTAAGGAAAGACCTGAGTTAAACTTTATAAACTAAAGCTAAAACAAAAGTGAGCAAAACCATTTAATAATTGAGAAAACCAGGTATAAATGTACCTTATGGAATATAAAAAAAATTATATAAAGAAAGGTGTAATTGGTTGAATACTTGGGAATAAATAGACCCAGAGACCAACATTAAAACCAGTTATGCCTCTAATTTTTACCTGCAGCCAGTTAAGCCAGGGGTTACTTCTGAAATGTCAAACAGTCAAAGTGAAGGAATTTATTGCAAGAAATATAATTCCCAATTCTGGCTGGTAAAACAAACTTACGGAGGATTCCTGGACTTTTATAATGATGGAATACAACCTGAGGCAGTATAAATTCACAATCTCTTAGGACAAATAGCCTTTAAAAATTCAACCTAGTATTCAGTTCACCCTTGAAATGAGTGGAATTTTCTGTAGAAGTCACATGACATATTCATTGTATAGTATGAACCCTCCTGCTAGCATGATCTCAGGCTATCTACCCCTTTTCTCTAATTTTGCAGTGTCGGTTTTAACATCATTGAACACATACATTCTTGTATGGTTTGTGCTTTAACTGATGTAGGCTTTAGATAATAACCACCTAGTAGAAATCTGTTATGGTCTAGCAATGTCTATACTACTGTCAATTCGATATTATGCAAAAGGGACCTACCTATAATACATTGTCATTGTCACTAAACAAATTTCTTTAAATAAAGGCCTATAAAAATCCAATTAGATTGTGCATGGAGCGCCATTAAGTTGAAATGCTGCAACAGTAAAAGTCAAGACTAACTTAACCTTTTAAAAAGATTATACTATAGGTAAAGCCCCACTGGCATGTGGAGGAATTTGTGTTAATTCTGTGTCCTGAAAAGATTAGAAAATGGCAAATGTAGTGTATCTTGAAAGCCCCTGGGTGTCCTGGAGTCTGGTTATCATTTCCCCCTCCCTGCAGTTGATCGCTCCAGCCAAGGAGGCCCCGGGACCCAGCACAGCTCTGCATCCTACAGTTTTGGTGGCCTGGGCAGCTGCATTAACCTCCCCCTCCCCCAAGGCTTTTGAAGTGGCCACAGGAAACGGGCAGCTCTGCTGGCCCCACCCCCTCTCAGGGAGTTTTCTGTCTCAGAGTGTTTTAAACACTGCCAGATCCAAAAGGGATGAGGTTTATGGTGGTATAATATCACCTTAGATTTTGGTGACACTGGGAAGAAACAGAAAAGACAGAAAAAAACATTCAGGCCCTTTTCATAGCATCGCAAGATTATTTATCATAAGAGAGAGCTTTGGTCAACTAGTTCAAATGCCCATCTATTGTCTCCTGTTCTCCTCTGTCTCCAAACAGTTCAAGCAGTAAAGGACACACCACCTAGAGAAGCTCTGTCCTATTATGGGATAGTTCTAATTGCTGGAAACGTCTGCCTTCTATGGAGCTAAATTCTGCCTCCCAGTGACTTACATCAATTGAATCTATTGGGTCATCGGAAACTATAGAGAATATGTCTCCATGTTCAGCTGCCACATGGCTTTTTAAATATTTAAAGACAGTCATGATAATAATAACAAAAGCTATTATCACTTCCTGAGCATCTACTGAGTGACAGTACTGTACCAGATAGTTTATGTATATAAGTGGATGGCTGAACCCCTCATGGGAAGAGCACTGAATGTGTTTGCAAGGAAAACTTGATAGCACTTGGGGTGGGGAGATAGGGACGGGATTCTGGAATCCCAAAGCCACGCTTGGGACGGAAACATGTTTGCTATGGAGGGTGGATTCTGCGACATGAGTGGATCTTTGTTTTATTATAAGTTTGTTTTTTCAAATTAAGGATAGGAACTGGGAGAGGATGACTTGTTTTCATAGAAGAAGGGAAAGGAATTTGAAGACCCTAATGTCCTGGAAGGATGAAGAAAAGCCAGTGAGTCGGCATGGGGGAAGGATTACCCCCCCCATGCTCCGCCCACTACATTCCTACTCACCCTCATCCTCTGGTAAAGTCTTTGCAGAGGACAGCAGTGTAGGGAGGAGGCTTACAACGTCTTCCTCTGGGACGTGTGCAGCATGAATTTCCTCATTCATCTATTGGGTCAAATCTCTAGTGAAATCTACTTAACTCACCAATGCTGCTGTGTGAGTAGATTTTTGGGGGTAATTCCACAATTCTGAGAGGGGCTCATGAGATCTGTATTCAGAGAAACTGACACAGGAGCCAGAAGAGAGGGTAACCCAATCACAATGTTATTCAAAAGATACTATTGCTACTTTATCAACGAGGATCCTGGGAGTCAGAAAACTTGAGTGACTTGCCCAGAGTTACAAGTGGGGCTGAGTCTACCTGATTCTTTTCACTACACACCAACTCATCACATGTCACCTATGGCTTCCTTTTTCTAAGATTCACTTTTCTATTTTCCTCAACTTTTTCCCATGACACTCTTTCCAGATCTCTTCCTATCCGGACCTTATCTGAATCTAAATTCTGGACCTAGCATTTATCATGTTTAAGTTTTCTTGATGATTTAAGCTTTACACTACAATTTATCAAAATAAGTTTGAGTTCTTATGCTTTCATTAATTTTCTTAGCTACATGCAACAGAAGCCTATAGCATCCCTTTGCTTCTCCCTCTCCCTCATCAGGTGACCACATCACTTCTTAGTTCTCATCTGAAGAAGTTTATGCATTTGACATAATTGATCACTGTTGCCTTGGTCTCTTTGGTCTCTTTATCATGGTTCTTTTTTTTACTTCACCGGCTGCACCTTCTCACTCTCCTTCCCTCTCTTTCACATATTCTCAAATGCATCTGGGTTCAGTTTATGATCTCCTCTGTCTTCTCTAGATTCCCCCTCCCTAGGTGAGCTCCTCTATCATCTAGGCATGCATGAATCCTACATTTATATCTCTACCTCCATTCTATCCTGAACCCTCCCGTAATCCTCCTACTGCCTGCATGACATCTCTTGGATGTCTAAGGACATCTCAAATGCCTTGTTGAAATCTGGGTGCTTTGTCACCATAGTATTCTCCTGATGCATAAGTCTCATAATCCTACCCAGAAAGAAAATAAAGTTCATTTGACCTGACTTGTTCTGTAGGAATCCACCTTAGAAATTTTTCTAGATATAGGACTTTCCACTCGGTACTCAGTAGTGTCCACTTGTTTCCTCTTCCTGAAAATAAGAATATTGACCTGTGCTCAATTTTCTGGCACCTGTCTCATTGTCTGTGATTTCTCAGAGCAAAAAGTAAGATCACATCCTCACTTTATTTTAGTAATTTGGGATATAAAGCTTCTGAGCTCATTGAAGGTGATGAGATAGATCATCTGTAATTCCTAGCCTGCTAGAACATCAGTTGGCTGGGATTTTTTTTTCCCGGGAGGGGGTGAGTGGGGAAGGGGGGAAAGGGTATTTTCCTTGGTGAATAATACAAGGCAGAAGGAAAGTTCAATAGTTGTCTTCTGTCATCTGTCAACTTTATACCAGCTTCCCCATGTTGTGGGCCAGTACTATCCCTGTTTTTCTTGAGCTTTAAAGAATTTGTTCTTTTCTTTAGTTTGTTTTGTGAGCCTCAGCTCAGCCTGGGTTTTAGCCTTCCTTGTAAAATTCCCTCGTGTTGAGCCACTCTTCTTTAAAAATCAATCCTTCATTTTTTTCATCTTTTGTACATAGCTTTTTATAAAAACTCGAGCTTCTCAGAGAGCTTCCTATATAATCACATTGATAAGTTTGTCAGATAAAAAACTGGATGTCCAGTTACATTTGAATTTCGGATAAGCAGCAAATGATTTTTAGTATAAATATGTCCCATGCAATATTGGGGATGTACTTATACTAAAAATCATTGTTTACCTGAAATTCAAATTTAACTGAGCATTCTGTAATATATTTACTAAATCTGACAACCTTGCATGTTAATTCTGTTTTATTTGTTTGCTTCGGTTTTAAATAGTTTCCGCTTCCCTTATTCACTTGAATTACAATGATATAGTAAAACATTTTAGCTTTGGAAAATTCCCATTCCTCTTGAGTTGGGTTTATACTTTGCTTTATAGTGTTTAGGGTACCTTATAGTATTAGTCTGCTCAGGCTGCTATAACAAAACAGCACAAACTCAATGGCTTAACAACATTTATTTTCTCACAGTTCTGAAGGCTGGAAGTCCATGGTCAAGGTGCCAGCAAATTCAGTTTCTGGTGAGAGCTCTCCTCCTGGCTTGTAGATGACTGTCTTCTCTCTGTGTCCTCACATGTTCTTTCCCTTGTGCCCTTGAGACAATTATCTACTTTTTTTCTGGATTGTTTCCATTTTACTTTTATAAATTCTCAGGTACATGTCTTTCCTCACACAAAATTCCCTTTCCCCCTCACTCGTGAACTCAAAATTAGCATAGTCACTTTCTCTCAGGTCTCTGAAAGAAACATTGTTAAAACAGCAGCAACTCACCAGGCAGTAGGCGAAGCCCTTTATATGTCCTGTTTAATCCCTACACGATCCACAAGAGGTAGTGTGTTAGAGTTCTCTCCAGAGGAAAAGAACCAGTAGAATGTAGATAGGTAGGTAGATAGATAGATAGATAGATATAGATAGATAGATAGCAGTTAGATAGATAGATAGATAGATAGATAGCAGGTAGATTACAGATAGATAGTAGTTAGATAGATAGATAGCAGGTAGATAGATAGATAGTAGATAGATAAATAGATAGAAGGTAGATAGACAGATGATGATGATAGATAGATAGATGATAGATAGATAGATAGATAGATAATTTGTTATGAGGGATTGACTCACAGTACTGTGGAGGTGGAGAGGTGCCACATCTGCTGTCAGCAAACTGGAAGCCCAGGAAAGCTGGTGGTGTAGATCCAGTCCAAACCCAAAAGCCTGAGAACTAGGGCAGCCAACGTTGTAAGTCCTAGTCTGAGTCTGAAGGCCAAGAACCAGGAGCGCCATGTCCAAGGACAGGAGAAGATGGATATCCCAGCTCAAGCAGAGTGGAAAGTCACCCCTTCCTCTGCCTTTTTGTTCTATTTGGGGCCACATCAATCTACTGATTCAAAGCAAATCTCTTCAGGACACCCTCACAGACACACCCAGAAATAATGTTTTACCAGCGATCTGGGCATCCCTTCATCCAATCAAGTTGACATGTAAAATTAACCATCACAGAGAGTGTCTTCATTTGTGTTCCCCCACAGACAGACGCTAATTCTGCCTTAGATGTAGACACAAGAAGTTCATTTAGGAAGTTATCCAGTATGCACAGTGAAGCACTGGAAAAGTAATTCAAGGAAAGGAGAAAAGCTAATGAAGGGTATGGAGTGAGTGGAGTCCCACTGTGGGCATCTGGGGCTCCGTCCCATTGGGGACTCTTCGAGGAACTGTGTGGAATAGACTTCAAAATTATCCCGCTGGAAAGCCTGGAGGCTGGAACATTTATCCCCAGCCTCCCACCTTCATTGTTTAAGGGTGGCCCTCAGGGCACCAACTTCCCCTGAGGCCAAGAAGCTCCAGTGGCTCCTGAGAAAGCCCTCAGACACAGCCAACCTCTGCCCCTGCTACCAGAGCTCTTCTTGAGGGTACTGTTTCCCTACCTATGGTGCCTTCCCAGTGTTTGAGGTAGGAAGCATGCCAGAAGCTGTCACCATCTTCAGAAGTAAAAGTAGGATTGGGACAAAAGGATATGAAAGTGTGGTGGAGCATCAACAGCCCCTGCTACAAGTAAGCTTATTAATGTTTTCATTTTGCAGAAAAAGAAAACGTTCGTGTATATGCCAATATATGTCTACACCAGGCTCCGGGTTACAGAAGGAACAAGCCAACAGTCCGTTCCTCATGGAACTTGCTCTCTAACAGTTTAGAAGTGTTGAATAATTAATCTCAGGTCACACAAGTAATGAGTGTTAAAGCTGAAATTCAGGCCCAGGTGGGTCTGAATCCACTTCACCATTCAACCTCCCTTCTATTAGCTTTTATCTATTGTTAGACTTTGGAGTTATAAGGACACTAGGGATCACCTAGTGATTGGCTATCTGACTTTATAAATTAGGAATTGAGACCAAGAGAATTTACGTGCCTATAACAAGTTTATTTGACACATGCGAAGCAGAATAGGAACTAGATCTCAGATCTTCTGATCTCCATTCTGGTATCAAGGTCAAGTATATCCTTTATGATGTCCCTTAGAAACTCTTCTTATAATTTCCATTTTTAACAGCTTTGTTGAAGCTAAATTGTATACAAAAAAACTACACAGGTACAATTTGATATGTTTCAATATACTTATATACCCATGATCAATAAACAACAATCAAGATAATGAACATATTATACCCAAAAAATTTCCTCCTGTAATCCATTTCCTCCCAAACCTCCCTTATCACCTTCAATTCCCAACAATTAGCGATCTGCTTTCTGTCACTAAAGATTAGCTTTCATTGTCTAGAATTTTAAATAAATGGAATTACACAGTATACTCTATTGTCTGACTTCTTTCAATCATTATAATTAATTTGAGATATATTCATGTTGTGTATCTTCTTTGTTGAATAATGTGTTCAATGTTTTTGTCCATTTCTAAAATTGAGAACCAATAAATCCATAATTGACACGATTATTTTGCTATTTGTTTTTTTATCCATTCTACTTCATCTTTGTTCATTTTTACTCTTTTTCTGGCTTCATTTGTAATAATTGAATTTTTAATGATTCCATTATATCTCCTTTGTTGGCTTGTTAGTTACAACTCATTTCATTATTTTAGTTGATGCTTTAGGGTTTATCATATATATTATCTTCCTCTAAGTGATAAGTTTATGATATATTATCTTCCTCTAAGTTTCCTGGTATAAGAAACTTACAATAATATTTTTCTATTTCTTTCCTCCTGACATTTATGCTACTAATGTTATGCATTTTACTTTTATATATATTTTAAAACACAACATTCATTTATCTTTTAAAGAGATTTAATAATAAGTAAAAATCATATATGTTTACCAAGTAGTCATCATTTCCAATGTTCTTTATTTTATTGTGTAGGTTCATATTTCTACACAGCAACATTTCCTTCTACCTAAAAGACCTTTTAAATATTTCTTATAACGTGGGTGTGCTGGTAACAGATTCTTACAGTTTTTGTGTTTCTGAAAATGTTATTATTTTACTTTTGCTTTTGGAAGATAATTTTGCTAGGTATAGAATTCTAAGTTGACAGTTTTTTTCTTTCAGTACATAAGAAGTGTTGCTCCAATATGAGTACATATTATCTTCTCATTTGTATTATTTCTAATGTGAAATCTGCTTTCATCCATATTTGTTCCTCTGTACAATTTTTGTATTATTACTACTTTGAGCAATTTTATTATGATGTACCTTCGTGTGTTTAACTTGGTGTTTCATGTGCTTAGGATTCACAAGCCTTCTTGAACCTGTGGGTTTATGGGTTTCATGACATTTGGAAACTTTCAGCAATTATGTCTTCAAATATTTTTCTGTAGTCCCCACTCTCTTCTCTCCTCTGGAGATTCTAATGATATGGAGCCACTTGAAGTTTTCCCACAACTGACTGATGCTCTGTTCATTTTTTTAAATGTTTTTCCCCTTGTTTTTATTATTATGTCATCAAATTCACTAATCTTTTCTTCTCTGATGTCTGCCACAAACCTCACCCACTGCGGTTTTATATCTTATACTTTTTTTTTTTTTTTTTGCGGTACGCGGGCCTCTCACTGCTGTGGCCTCTCCCGTTGCGGAGCACAGGCTCCGGACGCGCAGGCTCAGCGGCCATGGCTCACGGGCCCAGCCACTCCACGGCATGTGGGATCCTCCCGGACTGGGGCATGAACCCGCGTCCCCTGCATCGGCAGGCGGACTCTCAACCACTGCTCCACCAGGGAAGCCCTCTTATACTTTATAATAGCCATCTTTTGAAGTTTTATATCTTGCATGTCTCTACTTAACTTTTTGATCATATAGAATACATATTTAATAGCAATTTTAATATTCCTATCCACTAATTCTAAATATCTGTGTCAGTTCTGAGTCAGTTTTGATTGACTGACTGATCTCCTCATTATTTATAGATTATATTTTCCTGCTTTGCATGCCTGGTAATTTTTCACTTGACTCCAGACATTGTAAATGTTGCCTTGTTGAGTGCTATGTATTTTGCATTCCTAAAGTATTCTCGAGTTTTGTTCTGAAACGCAGCTAAATTGCTTGCCAATAGTTTGATACTGCTGGTTCTTGCTTTTAAGATTTTGTTAGGTGGGACTGGAGCAGTGCTCAGTCTAAGGCTAATTATTCCTCACTACTGAGGTAAGACCCTTCTGAGTACTCAGTCCAACGTCCTGTGGATCTTGAGGTTTTCCAGCCTGGCTGGTCAGATCAAGCTCTGTTTCCAGCCCTGTGTGAGCACTAGGCTCTGTTTCCTTTAATCCAGTAATTCTCAATTAGAGAAATTTTGCCTTACCAGGGACATTTGGCAGTGTATAGAGACACTTTTGGTTGTCACAACTAGAAACTGGGGGAATGATGAGTGTCACTGGATGTACTGGGTAGAGGCCAGGGATGCTCCTAAACATCCTACAATACACAGGACGGCCCCCACAGCAAAGAATTATGAAACCAAAAATGTCAGTAGCACTGGGATTGAGAAACCATGCTCTAATCCTTTCAGGTGACTCTCCTCAGTCTCCTGGAGTTACTCCACATGTGCTAATCACTGTTCTACAAGGGGGACCCTCTGTAAATCTCTGGAGTTCTCCTCTATGAAGCTGTCTCCTCTCCTGTGCTCTATCTTGTAAACTATAGCTACCTTATTCTCCCTGGACTCTCAGGTCTGTCTCTTCAATGCAGGAAGTCTTCTGGATCTGCCTGGGTTCTCTCTCCCTGCATCAAGGCTTAGAAACTTGCTCAGGGCAGTAAGTTGGGGAGAACTTAGGCTCACCTCATTGATTTCCCATTTGTCAGGATCACTGTCCTTTGTTGCCTGATATCCAGTGTCTCACAATTTGTTGTTTCATATATTTTGTTCATTTTTGTTGTGGTTTCTGG
Organism: Globicephala melas; assembly: GCF_963455315.2. Taxonomy (NCBI): domain Eukaryota; kingdom Metazoa; phylum Chordata; class Mammalia; order Artiodactyla; family Delphinidae; genus Globicephala; species Globicephala melas. The sequence goes on from NC_083326.1 coordinate 47,920,475, forward strand.
TGGGAAAGTAAATCCCAATTACTACTTCTTGGCCAAAAGCTCAAGTCCTTTTTAAATGTACTTCATCTTGCCTTCCCTTACCTGTTGACTTGCCAGTGTGCTACCTTCCCCTCTTCCAGATTGGTAACTATGGAAGTACATAGTAATCTTCCAGTATACATGCCCAAGAGCACCTGTGTGTGCACAATATACAGATACACAGCCCCTGCTATAATAAGCTACACCTCGCTCACCTTCCTCTGCACTGTTCTTGCTGCTTCTGGGATTCTTTTATGGCTCTTGAATTTTTGAAGTAGTTTACCTAACAAGTACTTTAAAATTTCAAAAAGTAAAATGCCCTTGGCCTAAGAAATCATATGCCAGTTTTAAGTTTTACTTGATGGTAAATGGCTGAAAAAGATGCCCTGGAGAGAACTGGTCCTTTTGGCAACACTGGCCTTAGGCAAAATTGTTAAGTAGGTAAAGTATTTCTTCAGGGAGCTCCTAGATTCTCCTGCCGACCTTCCCCTCTTCCAGAGCCCCTGAGTTCTCTCCTCTAATGCCAGAGCATGTGCTGATTTCAATTTTTTTTAAACATTTGGTGTCATTGATTGATAACTTACATTTTCACTCTTCTTCAAATATTTGAATTTCATAGACAGCAAAGCTTTAAGGCAGATAGCTAAAATTGATTTTAACTCTTTTGATTGGAAGTGGCTGCTTATAGCACTGTGTTGAGACGGTGACTCAGCAGAAAATAACAATGATTGATTAGTGATGTCTGCACATACAAACATAGGATGTAAGAAATTTTCCATCCCTGCCCTGATGTAGAAGTGTTCATTCTATTGGAAAATTTCCAAGCACTAGAAATCAAGTGTAAAAAAGACTTTGGGGGACAACTGAAACTCATTAATGACCTTGCAACAGCCCAATCAGGGCTGTTGTGTAGCATCACATAAAAAGTTGAGATTGCTTTTTCTAAGTGTAACAGGAATCTAGTGAAATATCATAAATAGAATATAATGCCATAGAGGTCTTTTATACCAATCCTTTAGTGTGTGTGTGACCTTAGAGAGTATTCCTTTTCATTCCCACTTTACCTTTTAACCATCTTCTTTAGGGCTCATATAGTAACCCATGCAAAGTAAGCATTTCCAGAACCACTGAAGTATTTCTCTCATACATTACTGTCTTAATAAACTGAAAGATCCACTAAAGCCCCAGATGTTTCACTTATTTGTTTCCAAGCTACTTGATGCCTAAGTAAAATGACAAGAACCTTCTAAAGCAGAGAGGAATTCATTTATTTCTGTTTATCTTTCCATAACATGAAAAAATGAGGTACATACTGTCTTCTGTGATATAGAATCATGGGAAGGATAAATATACTAGATTGATCTTTTAAAAAGTCTCTTATAAAGGTGAAGCTTGTAAAGGAAATTAGCAGAGTGCTTACTATTACATACCAGGCACTGTGCTACATTTTCACATACATTGTCTCATTAATCCTTATTAAGACTGTTAGAGGGAACAGTAGTATCATCCCCATCACTATAGGTCATCTGAATGTCTCAACATCCCACTAACCTATAGGTGTGTGAATAAGATCATGGTGATATTAATACCTATAAGTTGTTGGTTCAGAGGCTCCACCTGCATTATTTGAAGTCCTCGGCACTCTCCTTACACTGGCCCCCGGGGATTTCTGGAGGCATCTCTTCTCCGTGGTCATGATTAGTCAACTCATGTACTCCTGTTTCAGCATCCCGAGAGGTACCCTCTGCCAGCCAGCCACCCGAGGAAGGCTCTGTGCCCCTGCTCTGCTGTCAGGGCCTTTCTTGGGAATGTGGTTTCTCTGTCTAAAGTGCCTTTCCTGGTGCTCTGATGTTACATACCCCATGTTACTAAATTATACTAGGCTTCCTTCAGTCTTCAGCTCTGATGAAGATGCATTGCACCCTTGCAGAAATGGAAAGAATATTTTTCTCCTCAACTTTCAATAGGAATTTGGTGCTTCATACTCTGAACTACACTCCTTGTTCTCCAAGTGTAAAAAAAAAAATCCGTTTTGAAAACAACTCCCTTAGCTTCTGTTTATATCCTTTCTCACCTTGTGTGGCCCAAAGAAGATAACTTACGCCATTTCCCATTCTTCTAATATCAGGTTCTCAGCCATAAAACTTCTTCCTTACAGATCTCCTTTCCCTCATAGAGGTTAGCTCATGCAAATAAAGGTCTGGGGAGGAGGGGACCAGCCCCCCAACACAGCATCGTGACCCCCAATGCTAAAGCCCAGTTTAGGTTACAAATATTAATAGTTGAGGAATCCAGGGAAGCCCCATAGTTTCTTCTTATGAGTGAGGCAAACTCTCCCTGAGGCTCCCAGCAGATCATCTCATAGGTGAGACTGGGGTCGCAGCCTACCCTCAAACTGAGATTACTTTGAGACTCTAGGATTACACACAATTTACCCCTGCGTTGGGGATTGGGTCCCCAACGTTGAGAGGTGGTAGCTCAAAAACCTCAGGCTTCTGTTAACAACAATGATGTGGGAAATGGACGGAGGAAAGGCAACATACTATGTCTGCTACACAAGTACAGTAGGAAAGAAATCAAACCAAACGAAATCAAAGTAAAATTCTCCCAGCTATCACCAGTGGTTCCTTTCCCCAAAAGTAGCCAACTTAGCACTTTCTGTGTATCTATCCTTCCAGTAAAAATCTTAATTTATATAATAAAAATTTTTATATAATAAATAAAAATTTATAATCCCCATACATATGCAACTGCCATTAAGTATGTATATAAGTGAAATCGTACTACACAGGCTTAAATATCTCTGAGATCTTCCATATTAGCAAAACAGATATGCAGTATATTGTTAATGTGTCATAACATTTCATCCTATGATTTATTTAGCCAATCCCCTATAATGGGCATTTAGATTATGTCCAGTTTTTGTTGCTAAAACTTTTAATATTAAAGAAGATGCTTTGTTGGGTCTTGCTGGAAAACTAGTTATATTTTGAGAACATAGTCATAGTGTAAATCCTTATGGTGGAGCTGCTTGGTCATTTCCATTTTTAATATAGATTTCTGAATTACTCTTCAAAGGGAGGCATCAATTTATATTCACTCCAGCAGTGCAGGAAGCTGTTTATTTGCCACCATCTTACCAACCCCGGATATCATCATATTGTTTAATTTTTCTCAATATTTTAGATGAAAATTGTATCTTACTACAGTTGTACTCATTTTAAGTACTTTCACATCTGCTCGCATCACTTCCCTGTACTGACTTCATGGATACTTTTCCTTTTGCTCTCAGTGCCCAGGTTTGCTGTTTTAACGTGACCTGTGTGCAGCTGCATGACTGCTTAGAGCTCCAGGGTCATTCCGTCTGCTTTCCCACTAGTACTCTCCATTCTGGACACCCTCCTCTATGTGAGTTGGAGGACATGATCTTTTACCCTCTGGGGTCTTTGCTCCTGGTGTTTTCTGTGCCTAGAACACTAACCTCTTCCCCCAGCCCCGCTCACACCTATTCCGTCTTAGCTGCCTACCTTCGACTCATTCTCCCTATTTCACCCTAAATGCCGCTTCTTCAGGGAGGACTTCTCTGGACACCTAGTCTAATTAGGTTCTCCTTGTTATATATTCTCATTGTACTTAATAGTGCATAGTCATTGCACTGAATGCGTATACGGTATAATGTTCATGCAATTACCTTTTACAGTATCTGTCTCCTCACCAGACCACAGTCTCCAAGAGGCACCTCTGTCCTGTGGGTTGCTGCATTCTTCACGCTCAGCACATTATCAGGCACACACACATCCCAAAACATGGACCATCAAGTGAGAACAGTGGGGATGGGGCGAGAATCAACGGAAGCTGAAAAGACTTGGGGAAAAAATCTGCTAGAATCTATATGCAAGTGCTGTAGAAAATTTTCCATCGAAAACGATTCTTGAGACTTTCTGTGAGCTGGACCTTCGTTGAGTGGCTTGGGGTCCATAGTCACTCTGGATGAGGAATAGTCTGAGCACAGAAGGACTGCCCAGCACTAGGAGACCACAGTATAGACTAGATGTTAACTGCAGTCCACCAGCAAGTTGAAAAGAGGTGTAATTTTATTGCATAATTCCAATTAACTTCCAGAGGTTCAGCTCCTTTGTGCAAGAGGAAGCAGAAACTTATTTTTGCCCAGCCTGGGGTTCTCACCTACTTCCCGGAGTTTACTAAGCTCCAAGGGGCTCGTGGGGATGGGCTCATGTGGCCCTTGAGAGACTTGTCCCTTTTCTCATTTGATTACGAGCACTGCACCACAGTGGTCATCACTGTCACATCCCCATTACTGCTGGCAGCCCCTCTTCCAGCCAGCCAGCTTCCACCATGCATTTCCTGCTTCATGGCAGAGCGCAAGAATCTCCTCGGGGCTCTCGACGGCCCCACCAACCTAGAGCTGGCAGGCGACCGCTCCCTCTCTGGAGTCTTGCTGTGTCCAGGGGGAAGGGGCTTTGCCAGGAAGGAGGGTGAGGCGTTTCTCTGCCCCAGTGGCATCCGCACTTGAAGAGCCCCTTTCTTTGATAGCCACTGAGCTCTCCACTCCCCTCCCCAGACTAAGGGACTCTTTTTCTCAACCCAAAGGAAAATACCTGTTTTTCTGAATCTGATGCTTTACCTCTGTCCCAATTCTCTAAATTATCCAAGAGGTTTGGCTTTTGGAATGAAAAAAAAAAAAAAAAAAATCCAGAGACACAGAGTCTTCTTTCTGCTTTAAACCCTGTCATACCCTTCCTCTGAGACCATGAACTCAGGCCGTTAACCTACTGGACAGTGGTATGAGGGCAGTCTGGTAAGGGAAAGGGGGAACTTGGAGGAAAAACAAAATAAAACAAAACACGGGCTGCTCTTTCAAAAATATTATCCTGGCATCCATTCCAGGAGGGGGCAACTAACACACTAAATGCAACAGAGAGGTTGAGAAGATGAGCATTCTTAAAGATCTCCAGGTTTCTTTCCATTAGTGAATGACAACAATAACAAAGGCACCTTATATGGTGTACTGATAAATGTGGCGGCCAGATTTCTGGAGATTAAAGGGGTTAGAGAGATTATTCTTCCACACACCCTAGATCTCTGTTGTAATCTATTTCATTTGGTTTCAGCTCCGTGAAGATGAAAAAAGCAGTACGAAGCAAGGCTTCTTTGCTTGTTTCTGCTAATCTTCCGTAGGGTAAAAGATAACAACACTCAAACAATATTGAGGCCGAAGAAGAGGATAAAAATCCTGTGTAGAAAAGAGTACAAATTACCACTGTGTGGAAAAGCATACAAAAGAGTCATATAAAAACATATTTAGCAATTTTTAAATTATGGTTAATTGATCCAGTGAAAACTATGGTTCTTCTGAAGTCATTAAAATGTGTCACATAAATGAACATTTAATAAGATTTTTTAAAAACACATCTTTCGCCACACAACCCATGAAATCACTGAAATTTTTTGTTCCTAAAGTACACAAGTCTGTGTACCATTTTAATTTGATTTTAGCAAACGTTTATTAAGCTTCTGCTACACACTGTGTGTAATACTTTCACATGGTTGTCTCATTTAATCTCTACTATAATCCAGTAAAGATGGTATTATTATTCCCACTTTGCAGGGGGAGACACTGAGGCCTAGAGAGTTTCAGGAATTTGCCCAAGTCACATAGATTAAAAAGCAGTGAATGACCATTCAAAGTTGGGTTTTCTATCTCCAATTCCAGTGTACATTCCACCATATCGCTCATATAATATCAGTAATGTGGTAGTCTGTAAAACCAGGATTTCAAGTGAGTCTATAAAAAATTAGAAGTGAGAAAAGAGTAAGTGGAGATTGCTTGATAAAGACCTTTGACATTTAAAGGAGAGAGAAAATTTGAATATAGCTCCAGAACAAAGGGACCTGAGGGGGCTTTAATGAAAGACAGTGGTTCTCAAACGTTAGCTCACCAAAACCACCTGGAGGGCTGGTAATAAATAGGACTGCAGGACTCCACCCATGAACTTCTGAATCAAAGGTCTGGGGTGGGCTCAAGAATTTGCTTTTCTAACAAGTTCCGAGGATGCGATGCTGCTGGTCTGGAGACCTCACTTTGAGAACCACAGTTTTAAAAAGTGGAGTGTTTGCACGTTTGAAAAGCAGAATGAAGTGAGTCAAGATAGAGAAATGGACTACAGATGCTGGGGTGGGGGCGGATCTGAGAGAGCAGAGGTGGTGGGAGAGGATAGAAAAGTTTCAGTTGATGACGTCAGCTTAAAAATTAGGACGAAGATCCGTCCATCTGAGAAAGAAGAGAACAGAGAAGATGAATATTGAGCCAGAGGAAGGGCTGAAGAGGAAAGATGTGGACGCTCACCTGGGTCCTCTGGTTCTCCTTTGGTTGGTTGTTCTTACGTGTTGATATCAGGAAAGGTAAAATTGTTTCCCTAGTTGGGAAGGACTCATCAAGAGAGTGGGGAGGGCCCAGAAATCAAGAGTGGATGTGTGCTGGGAACCTACAAGGGTATTTAAGTGGTTCCTGAGCATCAGAGAAGGGCTGGTTGAAGTTTAAGGAATCATCCTGGGTGCCTGCTCTCCTCCATGAGATTGCACGGTCTGGTTCCCAGCCCAAGAGAATAGGGTGCATTATTCATTATTACATTTATTTTACAGTAGGGTGTGATGGTTCATTTTATGAATCAACTTGACTGCCTAAGAGAGAGCTGATAAAAATTATTTCTGAGTGTGTCTGTGAAGGTGTTTCTGGAAGAGATCAGCATTTGATTCAGTAGACTGAGTAAAGAGAAGCACCCTGAAGCAATGTGGGTGGACATCATCCAATCCACCGGGGGCCCAAATGGAGCAAAAAAGCAAAGGAAGTGCAAATTTTCTCTCCTTGAGCTGGAGCATCTGACTTTTCCTGCCCTGGGCAGTTGGTGCTTCTGGTTCTCCAGCTTTTGGACTTGGACTGAATTATATCACAGGCTTTCCTGGTTCTTCAGCTTGCAGACTCCAGATGGTGGAACTTCTTGGCCTCCATAACTGCCTCAACCAATTCCTATAATTAAGATCCCATTGGTTCTGTTTCTCTGAAGAACCCTGACTAATACATAAAAATAAACTTTGCTAACACTGATTTTAGATATTTGCTTGGCCGTTTCTGTTTCACTCACCCATTGAAAATGAGATCAGGGAACATCACTTACAAATGAGATTAATTCACTTTAACAAATAGACATAGGAAAAAGGGAAACTTTAAACCAATGCTTTTTATCATCACTCACACATATGCAAACACAAGGCCCAGGTTCACAGCCCAAACTGAGATAGAAGCTGGATGTGCAGTGATCATCAAAGTGTGAAAGGTCAAGCTACCCAGGGTCAGGCGGTGGGGAAGTGGGGAGTGAGGTTGGTTAAGCAGCCTCATCTCTATGACAATGCACTTACCTCTGGAAATTTCCTGAAGCCCTCGGTCAGTCAATTTTTGGACCTAGTAGAGAGATGCTTCCACATGGGTGCTCAATAAACATGTATGAACGTTACCATTCTGGTAGTATTTGATGAACAACTACTCAGTTTCAGGAAGAGTTATAAGCACTGGGGGGAAGTAGAAGTAAAGTATTGTCCCTGCCTTGGAACAGCCCAATGTCATGGAGGAGACAATACATAATAGAAATGTGTAAAATGCCACATGCCTGGCAGGAGGAGGGGACACTCGATTTTGAGGGGAGACTTGAAGGAAGACCAGAAGTTCTGCAGAGAAGTAGGGGTAGAAAGAACAGCCTTAGCCATTGGCAAGGAGTTAATGGAGTGTTTGAGGATCATACACTTTTATTTTCTTGGGGGAGATGGAAAAATCAAACTTTCCTGATCATCTGTGATTCATCTAGAATGACACTGGGATATGTTATCTCATTTACTAAGCACAACAACCTCATGAATCCATCTTAAAGATGTGGAGATTCTAAGATGTTCCAAATTTATAGGAAGACAGAGGAGCCCAGACCTGGAACAGAAGCCTCTAATAGCTTCTGTGGAAGCAAAGCTAAGAAATATATCCAAGTGTCTTACTTTTCTGTGTTTCCACTTCTTTATCTGACAGTTGAGAACACAAAATTTACCTTGAAGTGTTGTTGTGACATTAGCTCTTTCGTAAGTGTCTAGTCCCTTCCCCGGCTCCCCGTCCACACTCAGGGAATAGTAGCTATCATCCTTCTGTGTCGTCCTCTTCTCCTTCTCCTTCTCCTTCTTCTTCTATTATTACAAACTTGCCAAAGGTCATGCAATAAGGATGAGAGCTGTGATTTCCACCAAAGTTTCTTTGGACTCTAGATGTCCTGCCCATCCGAAGCCTGTGCTTGTTCCTGTGCTGATCTAAAGCTATCTGTTAAAAGAGTAAAAGAGTATAACACTTGTCACTGACCTCAGCCCCAGGTGGGAGGCAGCATGATTTACTAGAAAGGGAATGAGTTTGGGGATGTGACAGATCTAGAGTTGAGTCCCCATGTCATCACTTACAAGTTGTGTGACTTAGGGCGAGTGTTGAACCTCTCCAGTCCTTTTACTTACCTGAAAAATGGCAGACAGTCCTGCAGAGTTGGGGCGAGGACACCTGAGATCATGTCTGTGCAGCATCTGACTGAACAAGGGATGGATTCCTCTGACCTTCACCAGGTTCATACAGAAACTTCTGCTCTGGCTTCTTCTGAGCCTCCCCTACAAGGAATGGACTATACACTGGAGGAAGTTTCCAGCCCAATCACAGAAATGACGCTAAACTATTTGGAGAGTGGTTACATTTTCATTCCTGTAAGATTCTTTGTGTACGTGTCTCAAGGTAGCTGATGAAACAAAGGAGAACATCCTTCATCCTTGCTTATCCCTACTGTCAATATTGTTCTAAAATTCAAAAAGGACTAGAAAATCTTCTAGAAAATTGACTTCCATGAATGTTACACTAGTGGGATCATTTCTAAAGGACTGATTAGGATTCAGGCTAATGTTAAGAGTGGTAAACAGTACACCCAGTTGGGTATTAGTAATGCCTACTAGTTATTCCAAGGGCACTAAAGTCAGTTCCTCTGCTCCCTATAGCCTGACTTTAATTCCAGACAAGCTGTATATATGCACTGATCCTTAGGTAACAGAAATTGGACAGGATTCAGCATTTTTTTGTCCACTGGACAATTCATGTGTGCCAGAGTCATCAGTCCCCTGAAAGCGTATGGGAAGTGTGGAAAGCTTTTGCCCAATAAGAATAAGCAAAAGAGTACCTGATCCTATCTTCCAGAATGTGCCCAAATGCTTCAAGGAAATGTCCAAACAGGCCATGTACTTCAAGGCTTGGGATCATTTGAAATTCTTTAATCTTTGTGCCTTTTCATGTGAGAATTGTCATCTATTTACCACCTTATGTTCTTTGATAAGTTGTTATGTCCAAATACCAAAACTGATATTTTGTTTTTTATTCTCAGATAAGAAATTATAGGATAAAAACATTATAAAATATCCTTACTAATAGGTAATATACATAATAACATGATGCAGGCTATGCTTCTTTTACTGAGAGATATTTCAGAAATAAGACAAAAAATACCATGCAAATCTCAGAAATATTCATAGCTTATTGGGTAAATTATTCCTGGGCTCTTGTATGATTTGTTGACTGAATGAGGTAACTGTGACAAGCATACATTAACTCACATCCTTAATTTTTGAAAATCAACAGAGAAACAAGGAAGCTAAGATGATTTAAATCCCTTTACGCAATGAAAAAAAAATGCTTTTATTCTTCTTGTGTTCTATGTCTTATGATACAAATGCTCCAAATAATTTCCTGGATAATGTTTATCTGTGCATGAGTCTATATAATAACTTTAATAAATTTCTAAGGACTGAGCCCCAAGCCAATGGAAGGCAAGTCTTAATGCAGGGTCCACACTGACAGCTCATCAGAACAGGCCAAGCTCCGTTTTCTGCTTGGATGTCATCGTTCTGTGACTATGAAAGCATAAAACTGGAGACTGTTCCAGCAGGTCATAGTCGCTACAACTTGCTCAAACAGAAATAAAACAGCTTTTCATGCTTATTGATCTTGGACTTTTTGCCATTTTTATGCTCTGTTGACCTGAAGCTCGGTAAGGATGTGTTTTGTAAAAGGAGCTGAAACTTTTCTTTCTCAGTAGATGAGACATTTCACATTCTGGCTGCGTGCGAAAAAACAACTTCATTTTTTTTTTTTTTTTTTCAAAAGCATTCTCTCTGTGACTTTAAGAGTTGATCTTTAAGTAACACATGTGGTATTAGTTTTTCTATTTTACAATAATCACATTATTGCAGACATTTTAATAGCTGTAGAGGTTGCTATGTTTTAACATGATTCATGGTCCTTGACAGCACTGTGTCTGAAAATCCCCCAGGAATGCAAAATACAAAACTCCACACACGTTCAAATTTTACTGCCTGCAGCTAAAAGAAGGGAAAGAACTTAAAACTGTTGAAACCCTTCAACTTTAAAAGCATTAATAGATGATCCCAGGGGATTAAATCTAAATCTTAATGTGTAAAAATCAAGTTAATAACCAGAGAGATTAATATGGCTGCATTTGATTATTGTGATAATGCAAACAATTAGTACTGCTAAAGTGAGCTGTATTAGCCTCCTCCTAGCCCCTCAAACAGCAAGGCACTGGAAACAAATGGAAATAAAACCTTTTTTTTTTTTTTTTTTTTTGCGGTACGCGGGCCTCTCACTGTTGTGGCCTCTCCCTTGCAAAGCACAGGCTCCGGATGCGCAGGCTCAGCAGCCATGGCTCACAGGCCCACCCGCTCCGCGGCATGTGGGATCTTCCCAGACCGGGGCACGAACCCGTGTGCCCTGCATCGGCAGGCGGACTCTCAACCACTGCGCCACCAGGGAAGCCCAGAAATAAAACATTTTACCTGCAGATTTTCTGTTGGGTTTTCTTTTTTCTTTTCCTTTGTCTTTCCTTCACAGTAGCTGACTCATTTTTGAAATTTTATTTCAGACTAGAACCATCAAATCTTTTCATTTTGAAACTATAATTTCTATAAAATAGAAAGATTTGACAGTCATCAAACATCATCAGTTTCATACTGTCAGAAAATTATTCATGATCACTTCCTTAATATCAATTACTTTATACATCTTCAAGATAAATGAAAACAGAAGGCTGTTTTTTGGGGGGGAGGGGGCGGTTTGAGGAGGAGGAGATGGGAACAAAGGAAAGGTACCATGTGAGGTATATAACATTGTTTTAAATTCTTAAGGTTTTTCAGGAGGTGATAATTGGCACCTTTATAATTGTTTCAGCTCCACATGGCATTTTTCTTGAAGGTGGTTTCCTGAGAAAAGGGGGCACCAGGTGTACCTGCCTGAGAGTACAGTATGTCCTCTCATCAGATAGGTTCCTACCCTTTCCTTCCTTCGTCTTGTACCAGAAAGAAAAATGGGCTGTGGGTTGGTGGGCAGTGGGAAAGAAATGACTGTAAACAAAGGAGTCAGCTTAAAAGGAGTAAGTCTGGCCATGTGAACAAATGGATCAGATGCTATGCCAACAATTAACTGATGCTAGAAAGATATCTGCCCTTCAACTGAAATTGAAGGAAAGAAATATAAGCCTTATTTTGAAATGCCAGATAACTATAAAACCTTGTGAAGCCTCAGCAATAAGCAGGCATTGTAGTAAGTAGAAGTCCATCTAAAACAGAACCATATGTGTGTGTGTATATATATATATATATGTTTTGGGGGAAGCTGGGTGTTTTTCAGATCCTCAAAATTTTAAAATATTATTTTGCTACTTAAAGGTGAAATTAAGGTAAAATGAGTGAAGAGTTAAGAAGATGTATTTTGAAGTAAATGAAGACAAAGGCAATGTCGAGAATGGACATTTTAGTGATTTATTTGGGGGAGGGGCTCAGACATGTTCTGGCCTATGTCACTTGAAACCTTTTATTTCGCTTCTCAGGTCAGATCTGCGTTGTGCATCATATGCATGTCCCATTCGTTATTTTTGTTTAAGCAGCGTCTGCAGGGAGTTCCAAGGGACCATTTAATAAACTGCAGCAACAATGGAATATTTGTTCACTTTTCTTCGCAAAGTATCTGAGAAAAGTGTGTTCAGAGGTAGGGAGTGGGTAGTTGTCAGTAGGTGCTGCTCCCTGAGCCTGGCAGCATTGTGACAGTTACTAATATCAGTAGATTTAATGTGTTTAGTCTAGTTGTAGGGTTTATGATGTGTTTTTGATTTCCTGCTTCAGAAATGCATTTTGACTCGAAAACAGTGAGGCATACAATTCTTTTTCTTACCATACCACAGCCAGGAAATTGTTACCTTTGTACCCAATCTATATTACATAATAAGTTACCCGCATGCAATCTAAGATTCTTACTCCTTGGTTGTTCAATCAGTGTGTGAACACGAGCAAAAGATAATGAGTGAGGCATGTGAGCTTAGCAGATGCCGTCCCTACACCTAGGCTGTGTTCGGATTCACAAAGTGCATTTTCCTTTTATGTCTCATTGATGCTCCAGTTTGTCTTTATTCTCTAGGGACGGTGGAATTGTCTCATTGTCTTTTAAAATCTTTAACACTCTCTCTTGCTTTAGAACCAATTTGGAAAAGAATATTCAAACCACTGGCAAAACCTGAACAGAGCACTTTTCTCTTCATGTTCCTCTATACAGCAGTGAGTGGTTTATTCAGCTTTCTTTTCTTTGCAACTCTAAAAGATTTTGTCCCTTTTCTTTAATATCAATTTAAAGACTTCAAAGAGGCAAGAAAAAACCCCTCCCATTGGGCTCTTGCACTCTTCAGGGCTTTTAGTTTTGTCTTAACTTTGGCTTATTTTTCTGTTTCATGCTTTGTGATAGTCAATTCCATTTTTAACATGGAGTTTTACTTTATGGTGCATTATGTTAGGAAAACTTGGGATGCAGAATGGAATTACTATTATTTTGAAGTGTAGAAATCAGATTTATTTTAACCAAAGTTGTTTAGCAACTATACATGGATAATCATACTTATTCTTAATTTGGTGAAGGAAAAATAAATTGAAGAGAGATTTGTAAAAATAATTTTGCCAGGATGTATGTATACTTTTTTGTTTTTAAATTTTGTTTTAGTCTCAAAAGATTTTATTAGTGTACTTATGTCCTCTTTTCATTCATCAGTATATAAGTAAACAGAAATTGCAGAAAATATGTTGAAAAAGTGGTTAATGCACATGAGAGAAGAGTTTGCCTCTTCCACTCAAGAACACCCCCTTAACACTAGTTAACACTCACAAATCTATATGGATATAGAATAATTACATATTTTTAAAGCAAAGACAACTTTTTAAAATTTAGAAACTATAAGAAAATTTTATAGAAAGAGTGGAAAATGGGGGAAAAACCTCACAAAATCACTGCAATTCAGGGACAACTGCCACCACTTTTTATGTATTTCCTTTGTTCTCCGGGAAAGAACATTAGACTTTTCACGTTAAAAACATATTTTATATTTTGTTATTCCGGAGTTCAAAAAGAAGAGATCTTGTTTCTTTAAAACAGAGGTCTAAAATCAAGCATGCCCGCAGGGGAACTGGGGGCACAGTCGGGTCTGTCTCTCAGTCACCAGGTCAGTGGGCTGCTGGGATGCACCCATCTTTCCAGGCACAAGAGGATTTCCCACTGTTTTTCCAGGAGTGACCTAGAAGGAGGTTAATGATTCCAAAGAAGGACTTTCCCCTCAGGGAAAATTTAATCTTGTGACCTTTTTCTCTATCTGTCCATTTCTTTTAAGTCATAGACTCCCTTCATTTAACTTACATCAAGCTGTTTCATTTTCTTCAAAAACATGGTTGAAGTGACTTCTTTGCTTTCACTTAACCCTTGAACTGGGTGCATTTCAAAACGAAATTGCTGTGCAGTGGACAGGCTTAAAGTTCTCCTTGGCAATCTTTATATTTCTTTCAAAAAAAAATCACCAATCACTGTGAGAGCGGAGTCCCAAAACAAATGCTATTTGCATCACTCTTATAATATTCTTTCCTAGTGTCTGCGCTCAGAGGCACAAGATTCAGAATAAAGCACTGCTTGGTTAATTGATAAATTCTTTAAAAATATTGCTTGGGATTTGTGTCTATGTGTGACAGCTGGATTCATTGGTGTGCTCAGAGTGAGAAGATCATCGACAAGGAAAGTTTTAGGAAGAAATATGTAAAAGATGACAAAAGTCTCTTCAGAGAAAATCTAAGCTTATGAAAAAATGTCAGCTTTATCTAGCCAGTTTCGGGTTTTTTCCCCTACCTGAAATATGCAGACTTAGTGGATCATATTCAGTGTCAGAATACAGTAAAATAAAACTATAATTATTTTATTATTCTCATGGGTTCAGACTCACGGGTGCAATGAGTTCTTGAGGGTAAAGTGAAAACAGAAACTGCCTTGTGCTCAAAGTTGTTAGTTTTTTAAAAACAACTTTTTATTCTGCAACAGACCCAGGACATTTTCTACATGATCGTATTACTCAGTTTTACTGCCAACAGAAATTAAAATGAATATTTCTTAATTTTTAGCATTATAATGTTCCATTTTGGCAACACAGTAAATTTTTATTTCTGCCAATGTATAACACAACCTATGCACAGATTCTCTAGTATTTAAGGTACTATATTGCCCAGAGAATTCTATTTTTCCCCCTTGGGGTAAACACCATTCAGAGGCAGCTGAAGATGGAACAAACTACCAAAGAAAGCTCCAGCTTCTCAGTGAGTGGATTTCCGTAGGCTCACGCCTCATAAGCACAGACTGAGAATGTGCCGTGTTCTTAGCATTCTGCGTAAATGATAGCCAGGACCAGTCTTAGCGCTCAGCCTATCATGAAACTATGAAAACTGTTATCATCATGGGACAATTAAAGGCCAATTGTATGTGCATTGCTGTAGTACTGACTATGAGTACAGCAACAAGAAACAACAATAGCAATTAAACAATATACTTTTACAAAGTGTTTTTACATATACCATTATAATTTCTGCAAGTTATTTGGGGCTTCAATTTCTTGAGAATAATACCTTTTCCACCTTACAGGGTTGTTGAGGAAGTCTGATCATATGGAAATATCCTATGCCAGGCACTGTGCCGACTGCTTTACCGGTCAGGAAACTGAAACCCAGAAATCTTATATAATTTGCTTAGGGTAAGTAAAGTAATTGAGTGGCAAAGCTGAGATTGTTTTACCTTCTTCTATCCTTGTCCAGTATCTGACATGGGTCAAATTAGCAAGTCCGAGACCAAGCTTACTGTCTCTCTGTCAACACTTGTTCTACCTTTGCTCCTTCTTAATTTGGTTGATGACATTTCTATTCCCCGATTTACCCAAGCCAGAGATCTGGGAGTCCTCATTTCTTCCTTCATTTCTCATCTAACCAATCACCAAGGCTTAGGTTCAATCTGCCGATCACCCCTGAATGATCTACAACTCTTATCCCTACTGGCAATGCACGTAACTCCAGTTCTGACCCTCACATGCCTGGCTTACTGTGACCGTCCCTAACTGGTCTCTGCCCTTTCTCTTGCCCCCTCCCCTATTCCCCACCATAGTGATCTTTTCTGACCCTATTATCCCTCTGCTTAAAGCCTTCAGGGCTCCGGGCTCCAGCCCCTGTCTTGCCTCCTAGTACAGCCTTACCACTACCCTCCCTTCACACTTTTCACCCTAGCAGTTCCAGGCTATTTCTAGTTCTCTGTTTGATCACATTTCCATCCTTTGTGTATTGTCCCTCCTCTGTTTGGAATGCCAGGCCTTCCACATTATCCGGCAAGCAAACTTCAGGCCATCCTTTAAACTGGGGTTCTTTCTCTTCTCTAAATGGTGTAAATCGTTCCATTCTCTATGCTTCTTAAGGATCTAGCGCATTCACCTCCTTTGCACTCATCATGCTGCAGTGAAATTACTAATTCATGTGCCTGCCTCCAAAAACTATGAACTCCTTGAGGGAAAGGATTTTTATTTCCTTGTGATTTTACACAGTGTCTGGCACATAATAAGCCCTCTATAAAATGTTTTTTGAATTCCAAGGAGTGGGTGGTCATCAGAGCTGAATGTCACAGATGAGTCAAGGAGGGAGAAGGCAGAGAAAAACTGATGATTCTGGAGAGATAGGGGTCATTGATAACCTCCCAAGAACAGAGTCCTAGAGAGGTAGTCATGGGCATGAGATAGAAATGTATCATCAGAGTTCTGGAATATAGGCTTAAGATCATGCAGATCTGAACTTTGAAATATTAAATTATTTTAAAATGGTGAATTATTTTTAATCCATAGTTGTCTATTAGAACTCTTCTTTAAAAGATATACATTTAGGGGGACTTCCCTTGTGGCGCAGTGGTTAAGAATCCACCTGCCAATGCATGGGACACAGGTTCGAGCCCTGGTCGGGGAAGATCCCACATGCCACAGAACAACTAAGCCCGTGTGCCACAACTACTGACGCCTGAGCATCGAGAGCCCGTGCTCCACAACAAGAGAGGCCACTACAATGAGAAGCCCGCGCACCACAACGAAGAGTAGCCGCTGCTCGCTGCAACTAGAGAAAGCCCGCATGCAGCAAAGAAGACCCAGTGCAGCCAAAAATAAATAGATAGATTGATTAATTAATTAATTAATTTTAAAAAAAGATATACATTTAAGTCTGTAATCTAGGAGTGCAAGTTGCTTTAAAAAATTTCTTTGGTCCTAACACTGTAGATTCAGTTTCAAAGTGTGCTCCTACTTCCAGTTTTCCAAAGTTGATAAACTCTCCGTTTATTCACCTCTCTCTCCATCTCAATCTCTCTCTATCTTTATATATATATATATATATATATATATATTTCACCATATATCTATACTTTACAGTTTTATAAAATGTTATCAGGTGACTAGTTGCCCACCACTTAGACCATTGTAGACTGCTGAAGAATATAAATAATTTTAACCATTTGCAGAAACACTGGGCCAACCTTACAGTTTTTCAGACTGGCCCTGGAGAGTGCTGGCTCTAATCCAGCTGGCACTCTCCTCCCCAAGGAGGGGGCCGAGGCCAGGGGGCTGTGTCTACCAAAGAGGACCCCCCTTCTCCCATCTAATTCACATCAAGGCAGATGGGCTAATGCTGCCTTGCAGAAACCCCTCCATCATTATTTTATTTTATTTGCCTTTCCCCTGACCTGTCTCTGCTATGTTAGGTTTTTATTAAAGTGGAGTAACCGGAATTACAGCAATACTTCAGCCATAGACACCCTATGATTTCATATAAGGGTTTGCTGATATTTTCTAGTATTTTGTTGACTTATTGGGTGAAGCCACACAAAACATACTTGTGTCTCACTAACTACATTTCAAGTGTTAATGGCCACATGTAACTACTGGCTACTGCATTGGGCTGCTTAGAGAACTTTTCCATTATTGCAGAAAGTTTCCCTGGACAGGTGCTATTCTAGAGGGGGGAGACCAACAATAACAAACAAACAAATAAATGAACAAGGTAATTTCAGGTAGTGGCAAGTACAATGAAGAAAACAGAACAGAAGTGATGGAGTGGAGAGTCAGTGTAGAAGATACCAAATGCTAGCAAGGAGCAACCAGGCAAAGCTCTGGGGGCTGATTCTTCCAGGCAGAGAGCACAGTAAGTGCAAAGGCCCGGGGGTGAGAAGGAGCTTGGCATGTTTGAGAAATGAAAAGGTCAGTGTGGCGTGGGCTCAGGGGGGTGAGGGGCGGGGGGAAGGCAGGAAGTCAGAGAGGTGCAGGGGCCATTTCCTGCAGGGCCATACATGCTGTGGTAAGATGCCTGGATTTTGGTCTAATTGCAATGGGAAAGCAGTGGAGAATTTTAAACAAGAAGTGACATGACCCAAATTGTATTTTTGAAAGACTTGCTCTGGCCACTTGAAGCGGATTTTATAAAGGTGAAGTTCTCGGACTGGAGAGATAAAGGGATAAATATAAAAATGTTATTATGATAAAGGCATCTATGTATATATTTTAAGTTGTACATTCATTAGTGCTATATTTATATGCTATCCTCAAATCGTTTCTAAAAACCAGAACTTTGTGGGGACCTGTCTAAAGAGGTGAATACAGACTGTGTATAAGAAAGAAGAGCAGGGCTAAAGTTAAGGGGGGGGGGTGGATTTCTGTCTTATAGGAGACCCTTTCTCTCCTGTTCTCTATGGGGGTCAGTGGAGCAGCAAGAAGGTGGGCAGGGCGCCAGCAAGTGGATGAATGATGGAACATGGGGACTCAGCCCAGGCAAAAGATCAGGATCATTCTGGAGGAGCCTGAGAAAGTTTTAAACATGGCATTGGCCAAACAACCAGGGAGCAAATCATAAGGCATCACAAAAAGAGAGGACCAAGTCCTCTCTAAGTGTGGAAAACTGGCAGTAGAGAAGTTTAATATCTGAAAGAGAAAACGCAAAAAGGGCAACTTGTTGGAATGTGTATTCATTCTCTAGGTCTGCAAAGGTTCCAAAATTAAAAATAAAATAGTTAGCAAAGGAAAAATGTATCCCATGTTAAGTTTCTGATATGAGGAGTACTGAATGATTCATCAACAATATGGAAACACCAATAATGGCCCCAGTTGGAAGTATGTTATACACATCTTTTGAAAAATAATTGGAAATGACTCTTCTGTTAACTAACTCCATGACTTGGAGCAAATCCCTTACCATCTGAGATTTTCTTTTTGTATCAGTGAGTAAGAGGCATAAGGTTAGTTCTCATGCCTCTAGATCTCTCTCAGGTATAAAATGATAGTTGATTTATTAAAATTCTAGAAAGTCTGGGTGAGTGTGTGTGTGTGTGTGTGTGTGTGTGTGTGTGTGTGTGTGTGCGTTTTAGAAGTGGGCCACTTTTCCAAAAGTTTCTTTTGGAAGAACAATATAGAAAGTAAGAAAAGAAGAAAAAAGAATGATAGAACTTGAGACTGAATTTTGTACTGCTAGCTTTAATTAAGTCAAGGGAAATAAACATTTACTTGGAAACAGTAGCTGGAGAAGAGAGATTTGTTTGGCTAAGGAGATACTGTGCCATTAGGTGTACTGAGAAACATAAATGCGAGAAAGAAAAGAATGGAATAACCCATTTATCTGGAAGCACTGCAGGTTCTGAGGTTGGCCACACATGTACTATATATTAATATATTAACCTAAGAAGAATTTAAATTTGGAAAAGCTCATGATTAGGGGTTTCAAGTACACAGAATAAGAGTAAAAGGGCAAAAATAATAAGCTGCATAGTATTTGCTTCTTATAAACGATGCACTTTCATGCCACCAGCCCATGTGATTTCTTTGTGCTCCTTCCTCTGGGCTGATACAGCCCTGTGCCCAGGTACCAGCAGTCACAAGCACAACACGGGCTGAATCTCAGCCTTCATGCATCCTCTAGTTAACAGCCCACAAAATCTTTGACTTTACTCAGCTACGTGCCTGAAATAATGTTCCCCACTTCTGTCTGGAAAAACCCTACTGACCCTTCTTGAACCCAGGTGAATGTTCCCTCTTCTGTGAAGCCTGCTTCAATCTTCTCAAGCAGGATCAGTCTCTCCACATTGTACTAAATTTTTGGTTTTTTAAGTTTTCCTTCTTTGCTGGGTCTTGAACTCCTTGGTGCAGAATTTCGGTTTGTTCTTTTTCGTCTCCTTGGCACCTCATGCAGTTATAGTCACAGAATAAATACGTAAATAATTAAGCGTTGAATGCATGGCTGAAATTATAGTTGATAGAAAGCAAAATAGGCAGAAAAAGAGAAAAAAAATCTTAGAGAGTTCTTCAATTAAGATAGAGGTGCAAATATGAGGTTCAATAGAAGACTCAGAGAAAGAACTTTTAAGATGGTTGGGCAGAAAGAATAAAGCAGGTCCAAAGACAGAGAGAATGTGAAGAAGGAAAGAAAAATGGAGAAACCAGCAACTTGAAAGGTAGAGATATTTGGAACACAAGCAAAGATGGGGCTTAGAAGGAGGAGCTCAAAAAAATTCCCAGAAAACAAGCAAAGGGGGTCATTAGTGGGATGTTCTGTCTCCACCACAAGGTTGGAAAAATAAGAGAAACAAGAAAGAAGTGAGGCCCAGGAAAATTGCAAGTGATAAATAAAGAAAAAATATAGATTTTGAGGATTAGGATGAGTTGGTGACTTTTTGTTGGGGCTGAAAATAAGTAATTAAAGAATATAAGTAAGAGAAGAGAAAATGAATATTCACAATAGTTAGTTCCACAAGTATAGAGGTACCATTTATAAAACTTCATAGGAGGAAAAGCTCACATGACCCTTGGAAAACACATGTGACAGAGAGGGAAGTGCTATTCATTGGCTTTACAGTGGGTACCAGGTCTAGCACTAGGTGCTTTGTACATTTATTTCTTTAGACTAAAAGCATTAGTCTAGGCCTTTTCATACCTGAGAAAAGAAAACATATAAACATGCTCTTTTACTTCTTCACACATCTGACTAGAAAATGAACTATAATAGATGTCAAGTCGGGGGCAAGAAAGGAACCGGGGTTAACATTTATGCATGGACTGTTATGTTAGAGGATTTGTGCTAAAAGGGAATCCATATGGTAAGAAAGTTTAAAAAGAAAAACAAAATTACCTAAAAGAGAATACTAAAGCTTCTAAGGAAAGAGCTGTTCCTCTAATGGTGGGGGTTTCCTATTGAGTTTGGAAAGAATTAGTTTGTTCGATGCCATGACCATTTGTCATTTTTTGGCCCCCATCATCTGATTCCCTCCCTCTTTGGGGAAATGCCACTTTGGTGATTCTGGAGAGAGGTAGGAACTCACCTCCATCTACCAACAGGTGGGCAGACAGTCCTTTCTGCTGTGCACTGGCAGGGGGCACAGCTCAGCCAACCGATACCCTGCTCTGAACTTGAGGTCTTTAGGAAAGGACATAAAAATGCACAGTGGCAGCAGTGGAATCCAAAGTCCAGCAGTGCCCAAGTACCTTGCAATATGTCCTGACCAATGTCCCCAAGGGCTTTGACCAATTTTAGCCTCTCCTGGTGCTTATGCCTTCTCTAAACATCCTTCTCTAGCCTGCCTCGGGTCTCTGAGCTACCTGTTACCCTTTCAGTAGATCGCCTTCCTGCTTAAGTTTGCCTAAATTAGTTACCAAGAAACCTGCCATAGACAATGTTTGTGTCCCCCCGACCCCAAATTCATATGTTAAATCTTAATGCCCAGAGTGATGGTATTTGGAGGTGGGGCCTTTGGGAGGTGATTAGGTCATGATGGTGGCTCCCTCATGAGTGAGATTAGTGCCCTTATAAAAGAGGCCCCAGGGAGATCCCTAGCCCTTTAACCACGTGAGGACACAGCAAGAAGATGGCTATCTGTGTACTAGGAAGCAGCCCTCACTGGACACTGAATCTGCCTGCACCCTGATTTTAGACTTCTAGGCTCCAGAACTGTGAGAAGTAAGTTTCTGTTGTTTTTAAGTCACCCAGTCTATGGTATTGTTACAGAAGCCTGAACAGACTAAGACAGAACTCAACTGATACAGCAACTTACTGGCAGTAGTGATTTAAAAAGTTTTAGAGAAATGGGAAGTTCTCATTAGATCATTTATTCAATAAATATTTTTGGAGCAAGTATTATGGTTCAGGCATTATTATATTATACTATACTAATATTATATTATATTATATTAAATTATGGTCCTGAGGAAATAGAGCTGACTACTTCATTAGAACACTGTCACCACTTATACAGGCTAATGAAAGAGTCAGATATATAAGCCATATTTATAATACCATGTGTATTAGTTATCTCTTGCTGTGTAACAAATTACCCCCAAACTGAGTGACATAAATAGCAAACATTTATTATCTCACACTTGCTGTGAGTCAGGATCTGAGAGCAGCTTAGCTGGGTCTTCTGGCTATGGGTCTCTCACAAGGTTGCAAGGAAGTCTCAGGTAAAGGCTTGACTGGAGAAGAAGCCATTTCCAAGCTTACTCACATGGTTTTTGGCAGTGTTCAGTTTCTCATGGGCTATTTGCCTGAGGGCCCTAGTTTCTTGCTGACTGTTTGTCAGAGGCTTCCCTCATTTTCTTGTTGTGTGAGCCTCTACATAGAGCAGTTCACAGTATGGCAGGTGGCTTCTCTTAGACTGAGCAAGCAAGAAAAGCCAGAGAGAGGGCCGATTTTTGTTCTTTAAACTCAGAAGTAGCATCCCATCATTTTTGCCATATTGTATTTGTTCAAAGCCATTCAGTAGGTACAGCTTACACTCAGGGTTGGGATGACAACTGTGCATACCAGAAGGCAGGGTCACCGGGAGCTATTTTGGAAGCTGCCCACCACACCATGATAAACATGCACCACTTCCGTGGGTACTTCAGGCACATGGAGGCTAATGGTGGAGATCCAGGTAAGGGCAGGAAGCAGGAAAAAGTGGGTAAGGAATCAAGGAAGGCTTTCAGGAAAAAGTAAAACTTTAATGGAGTCCATGCAAAATGGGTTACTGAAAACGTTCCTTAAGAATAAACAGAGAAGGATGCAAGAAATTCGAACCCCTTAAGCCAACAGGTTACATCCTGTCAAATCTTCTGCCAGAATTTACACTGCCACATTGCAAGTAATGTGTGTTAATAGCTGCTACAACACTCAGCCTGCAATAAACAGGAGACGGGAAAGGTACTTACTATATTCACCAGAAGGGAAATAAGTATAGAGTTTCTAGGGAATACTCAGGGGAAGGTAGTCCCTATAACAGGGCATGATTCAGTGTTAAACATGAAAGTACAGGGTTTAACATCCAAATGCATGAGATGGAGATTAAGAAATGTGATTGGAGGAACTGGCCAATTTGAAGGAAGGTAAAAATCATTAAAGAAGAAAGATAAGATTGATGATGTAGGCATGTTTCTGTACCAGCAATATAAATCCATTTGGAAAACCGCACAGTGAACCGAAAGAGAGTCCATATATCTAGTCAATAAGAAAGAGGAAATAATCTCACAAGAACTCAGTTCATATGCAGTTGATGCATCAGAGGAGAAGGTAGATTGAGACTTCTAACTATAATGAATATTTGTAGAGGGTTAGAGTACAGAGTCAATAGAAAATAAATGCAGAAGCATGCTGGTAAGAAAGAAGAAAAAAATGGGGAAATTAGGCAAGGAGTCCCCTTTAAGATCCTAAGGGTATGTTTGGGAGAAAGAATCATTCAAGACAAAATTAAGAAGAGAGACTAGAGGAAGGCAAGGAGAAAATAAAAACCTGGGAAATATGGGGCGTGGGGTCCCTATGGAACTGATTCTGCCTCATCAAATGTTTTTAATTCCATTTTTTATACATAAGTTATAACTGGCAACCTCTGTTGAGACTGTTTTTTTATTGTCTTATGGAAAAGGAAGGCCAACATGATTAAAAGGCAATGTATTCTCTTCCCAGGGAAGGGGAGCTGGGATGATGAACCCAAGGCTTTTCTTCAGAGTGACATTTTTATGTTACAATTTTAATAAAAAAGAAAAGGAGGAAGAAGATTTGGAAAAATATTTTAGGCTTCTCGTTCCTTTCTTTGAATGATATCAGGAGGGTTCAGTGCCCTTTAAAAGGAAAAGAAAAGTGATCTCTTAGAAAAGGGCAGGATATGAAAACAACAAAACAACAATACAAAAATGTTCATGTGGGGCATAAAGAGGAGGAATTTGAATACCCCAACTGGATAATACTATATAGATAACCTAAGAGAAAACTGTTTAAATAATGTAAGATTTGAATGTTATAGGAAAAAATGATGAAATAAAAATTGATGTATTTTGCAAATACATGGAGTTTCTAGGGTTTGCACTGGTCTGATAATATCAGTCAAAAAGAACAAATGTGGGTTTGGAAACCCACTGGCCAAAGAAAATAAGATATCTTTTTTTAAGGAAGGGACAATCCATGAATAAGGACCAAAGAACTATATATAAAAAGACTGAAAACCCTGATAGGAACTGTATGGTTAGGATTTTTCCTTTGAAAGAATATTGACACTCACCCGCTATGAATTGAGCCTGTGAGGGTCCCAGTGTTGAGGGTCAAATAATGTCAGTAGCATATGTCTACATAGTGTCAAAGGTGAGAAAAAGAACGATAACTCTTTCTCTCTTTCATATTGGTATCCACTTCTCCATTTATATTTTTATCAACCTGATGAATTTCTTTGGAAATTACCAAGAATGGAGTTATGACTATGAACACTGAGAGGACCTCATATGGTCTAATAAATAAAAATAGGGAAAAACCGAGGCTAGGAAAAATTATATTCAAAGAAATTTACTTACTTTTGAATTTTGGAATTTTGTATTTATGAGAATGAAGCTATCAAAATTAAAAAGAGTGAATGGCACCTTCAAGATGGCAGAGGAGTAAGATGTGGAGATCACCCTCCTCCCCACAAATACACCAAAACTACATCTACATGTGGAACAACTCTTACAGAACGCCTATTGAACGCTGGCAGAACACCTCAGACTTCCCAAAAGGCAAGTAACTCCCCACGTACCTGGGTAGGGCAAAAGAAAAAAGAAAAAACAGACAAAAGAATAGGGACAGGACCTGCACCTCTGGGAGGGAACTGTGAAGGAGGAAAAGTTTCCACCACGAGGAAGCCCCTTCACTGGTGGAGATGGAGGGTGGATGCGGGGGAAGCTTCAGAGCCACAGAGGAGAGCGCAGCAACAGGGGTGCGGAGGGCAAAGCGGAGAGATTCCCGCCTAGAGGATCGCTGCAGACCAGCACTCACTCTGCTCACCTACCAGGGCGGGTGGGGGCTGGGAGCTGAAGCTCAGGCTTCGGAGGTCAGACCCCAGGGAGAGGACTGGGGTTGGCAGCGTGAGCACAGCCCGTGTCCCCTGCATCGCTAGGCAGACTCTCAACCATTGCGGCACCAGGGAAGCCCATTGTTTCTGGTTTTATGTTTATCTTAGTTTAGCATTTAGACCTTATTATCATTGGTAGATTTGTTTATTGATTTGGTCGCTCTCTTCCTTTTTTCTTTATATATATATATATATATATATATATATATATGTATTTTTTCCATTTTCTCTTTTTGTGAGAGTGTATGTGTATGCCTCTTTGTGTGATTTTGTCTGTATAGCTTTGCTTTTGCCATTTGTCCTAGGGTTCTGACTGTCCTTTTTTTTTTTTTTTAGTATAGTTTTTAGCGCTTGTTATCATTGGTGGATTTGGTTGTTGGTTTGGTTACTCTCTTCATTCTTTCTCTTTTTAATTACTTTTTTATTTTTAATAATTTTTTTCTATTTTAATAACTTAATTTCATTTTATTTTATTTATTTTTTCTTTCTTTCTTTTTTTTACTCCCTTTTCTTCTGAGCCATGTGGCTGACAGGGTCTTGGTGCTCTGGCCGGGTGTCAGGCCTGAGCCTCTGAAGTGGGAAAGCCGAGTTCAGGACATTGGTCCACCAGAGACCTCCCAGCCTCTCGTAATATCAATCGGTGAGAGCTCTCCCAGAGTTCTCCGTCTCAACGCTAAGACCCAGCTCCACTCAACAACCAGCAAGCTACACTGCTGGACACCCCATGGCAAACAACTAGCAAGACAGGAACACAACCCCACCCATTAGCAGAGTGGCTGCCAAAAATCATAATAAGTTCACAGACACCCCAAAACACACCACCGAATGTGGTCCTGCCGCCAAGAGAGACAAGATCCAACCTTGTCCAGCAGAACACAGGCACAAGTCCCCTCCACCAGGAAGCCTACACAACCCACTGAACCAACTTAACCCATTGGGGGCAGACACCAAAAACAACGGGAACTATGACCCTGCAGCCTGTGAAAAGAAGACCCCAAACACAGTAAGTTAAGCTAAATGAGAAGACAGAGAAACACACAGCAGATGAAGGAGCAAGGTAAAAACCCACCAGACCAAACAAACGAAGAGGAAACAGGAAGTCTACCTGAAAAAGAATTCAGAATAATGATATTAAAGATGATCCAAAATTGTGCACATAGAATGGAGAAAATACAAGAAACATTTAACAAGGACGTAGAAGCACTAAAGAGCAAACAAACAATGATGAGCAACACAATGAAATTAAAAATTCGCTACAAGGAATCAACAGCAGAATAAGTGAGGCAGAAAAATGGATAAGTGACCTGGAATATAAAATAGTAGAAATAACTACCACAGAGCAGAATAAAGAAAAAAGAATGAAGAGAATTGATGACAGTCTCAGAGGCCTCTGGGCCAACATTAAAAGCACCAACATTCGAATTATAGGGGTCCCAGAAGAAGAACAGAAAAAGAAAGGGACTGAGAAAATATTTGAAGAGATTATAGTTGAAAACTTCCCTAATATGGGAAAGGAAATAGTTAATCAAGTCCAGGAAGGACAGCGAGTCCCATACAGGATAAATCAAAGGAGAAACACGCCAAGACACATATTAATCAAACTATCAGAAATTAAAAACAAAGAAAAAATATTAAAAGCAGCAAAGGAAAAGTAACAAATAACATACAAGGGAATCCCCATAAGGTTAATAGCTGATCTTTCAGCAGAAACTCCGCAAGCCAGAAGGGTGTGGCAGGACATATTTAAAGTGATGAAAGGGAAAAACCTATAACCAAGATTACTCTATCCAGCAAGGATCTCATTCAGATTCGATGGAGAAATTAAAACCTTTACAGACAAGCAAAAGCTAAGAGAATTCAGCACCACCAAACCAGCTTTACAACAAATGCTAAAGGAACTTCTCTAAGCAGGACACACAAGAGAATGAAAAGACTTACAATAACAAACCCCAAACAATAAAGAAAATGGTAATAGGAACATACATATCGATAACTACCTTAAATGTAAATGGATTAAATGCTCCAGCCAAAAGACATAGACTGGCTGAATGGATACAAAAACAAGGCCCTTATTTTGCTGTCTACAAGAGACACACTTCAGACCTAGGGACACATACAGAAAGTGTATGAAAGTGACGGGATGGAAAAAGATATTCCATGCAAATGGAAATCAAAATAAAGTTGGAGTAGCAATTCTCCTATCAGACAAAATATACTTTAAAATAAAGACTATTAGAAGAGACAAAGAAAGATACTACATAATGATTAAGGGATCATCCAAGAAGAAGATATAAAAATTGTAAATATTTATGCACCCAACATAGGAGCACCTCAATACATAAGGCAAATGTTAAGAGCCATAAAAAGGGAAATCAACAGTAAGACAATCATAGTAGGGGACTTGAACACACCACTTTCACCAATGGACAGATCATTCAAAATGAAAATAAATAAGGAAACACAAGCTTTAAAGGATACATTAAACAAGATGGACTTAATTGATATTTATAGGACATTCCATCCCCAAACAGCAGATTACACTTTCTTCTCAAGTGCTCATGGAACATTCTCCAGGACAGATCATATCTTGGGTCACAAATCAAGCCTTGGTAAATTTAAGAAAATCGAAATCATATCAAGTATCTTTTGTGACCACAACACTATGAGACTAGATATCAATTACAGGAAAAAAATCTGTAAAAAATACAAACACATGGAGGCTAAACAATACACTACTAAATAACCAAGAGATCACTGAAGAAATAAAAGAGGAAATCAAAAAATACCTAGAAACAAATGACAATGAAAACATGGCAACGTGAAACCTTTGGGATGCAGCAAAAGCAATTCTAAGAGGGAAGTTTATAGCAATACAATGCTACCTCAGGAAACAAGAAACATCTCAAATAAACAACCTAAACTTACACCTAAAGCAACTAGAGAAAGAAGAACAAAAATCCCCAAAGTTAGGAGAAGGAAAGAAATCATAAAGATCAGATCAGAAGTAAATGAAAAAGAAATGAAGGAAACAATAGCAAAGATCAATAAAACTAGAAGGTGGTTCTTTGAGAAGATAAACAAAATTGATAAACCATTAGTCAGACTCATTAGGAAAAAAAGGGAGAAGACTCAAATCAATAGAATTAGAAATGAAAAAGAAGAAGTAACAACTGCCCTGCAGAAATACAAAGGATCATGAGAGATTACTACAAGCAACTATATGCCATGAAATGGACAACCTGGAAGAAATGGACAAATTCTTAGAAAAGCACAAGCTTCCAAGACTGAACCAGGAAGAAATAGAAAATATAAACAGACCAATCACAAGCACTGAAATTGAAACTGTGGTTAAAAATCTTCTAACAAACAAAAGCCCAGGACCAGATGGCTTCACAGGCAAATTCTATCAAACATTTAGGGCTTCCCTGGTGGCGCAGTGGTTGAGAGTCCGCCTGCCGATGCAGGGAACGTGGGTTCGTGCCTCAGTCCGGGAAGATCCCACATGCCGCAGAGCGGCTGGGCCCGTGAGCCACGGCCGCTGAGCCTGTGTGTCTGGAGCCTGTGCTCCACAACGGGAGCAGCCACAACAGTGAGAGGTCCGTGTACCACAAAAAAAAAAAAAAAAAAAAAAAAAATTGAAGGAGAAAATCCATATGATCATCTCAATAGATGCAGAAAAAGCTTTCGACAAAATGCAACACCCATTGATGATAAAAACCCTCCAGAGAGGACACATAGAGGGAACTTACCTCAACATGATAACGGCCATATATGACAAACCCACAGCCAACATCATTCTCAAAGGTGAAAAACGGAAACCATTTCTTCTAAGATCAGGAACAAGACAAGATTTTCCACTCTCACCACTATTATTCAACATAGTTTTGGAAGTTTTATCCACAGCAATCAGAGAAGAAAAAGAAATAAAAGGAATCCAAATCAGAAAAGAAGTAAAACTGTCACTGTTTGCAGATGTCATGATACTAGACATAGAGAATCCTGAACATGCTACCAGAAAACTACTAGAACTAATCAATGAATTTGGTAAAGTAGGAGGATACAAAATTAATGCACAGAAATCTCTTGCTTTCCTATACACTAATGATGAAAAATCTGAAAGAGAACTTAAGGAAACACTCCCATTTACCACTGCAACAAAAAGAATAAAATACCTAAGAATAAACCTACCTAAGGAGACAAAAGACGTGTATGCAGAAAACTATAAGATACTATGAATGAAATTAAAGATGGTAAAAACATATGGAGAGATATACCATGTTCTTGGATTGGAAGACTCAACATTGTGAAAATGAGTATACTACCCAAAGCAATCTACAGATTCAGTGCAATCCCTATCAAGCTACCAATGGCATTTTTCACAGAACTAGAAGAAAAAGTTTCACAATTTGTATGGAAACACAAAAGACCTCGAATAGCCCAAGCAATCTTGAGAAAGAAAAACGGAGCTGGAGGAATCAGGCTTCCTGACTTCAGACTATACTACAAAGCTACAGTAATCAAGACAGTATGGTACTGGCACAGAAACAGAAATGTAGATCAATGGAACAAGATAGAAAGGCCAGAGATAAACCCATGCACATATGGTCACCTATCTTTGATAAAGGAGGCAAGAATATACAATGGAGAAAAGACAGCTTCTTCAATAAGTGGTGCTGGGAAAACTGGACAGCTACATGTAAAGAATGAAATTAGAACACTCCCTAACACCATACACAAAAACAAACTCAAAATGGATTAAAGACCTAAATGTAAGGCCAGATGCTATAAAACTCTTAGAGGAAACCATAGGCAGAACACTCCATGACATAAATTACAGCAAGATCCTTTTTGACCCACCTCCTAGAGAAATGGAAATAAAACCAAAACTAAAGAAATGGGACCTAATGAAACTTAAAAGCTTTTGCACAGCAAAGGAAACCATAAACAAGATGAAGAGACAACCCTCAGAATGGGAGAAAATATTTGGAAATGAAGCAAGTGACAAAGGAATAAGCTCCAAAATACACAAGCAGCTCATGCAGCTCAATATCAAAAAATCAAACAACCCAATCCAAAAATGGGCATAAGACACAGACATTTCTCCAAAGAAGATATACAGATTGCCAACAAACACATGAAAGGATTCTCAACATCACTAATCATTAGAGAAATACAAATCAAAACTACAATGAGGTATCACCTCATACCAGTTAGAATGGGCATCATCAGAAAATCTACAAACAACAAATGCTGGAGAGGGTTGGAGAAAATGGAACCCTCTTGCATTGTTGGTGGGAATGTAAATTGATACAGCCACTATGGAGAACAGCATGCAGGTTCCTCAAAAAACTAAAAATAGAACTACCATATGACCCAACAATCCCACTACTGGGCATATACCCTGAGAAAACCATAATTCAAAAAGAGTCATGTACCACAATGTTCATTGCAGCTCTATTTACAATAGCCAGGACATGGAAGCAACCTAAGTGTCCATAGACAGATGAATGGATAAAGAAGATGTAGCACATTATATACAATGGAATATTAGTCAGCCATAAAAAGAAACGAAATTGAGTTATTTGTAGTGAGGTGGATGGACCTAGAGACTGTCATACAGAGTGAAGTAAGTCAGAAAGAGAAAAACAAATACTGTATGCTAACACACATATATGGAATCTAAAAAAAAAAATTGTTCTGAAGAACCTAGGGGAGGGACAGGAATAATGAAGCAGACATAGAGAATGGACTTGAGGACTCATGGAAGGGGAAGGGTAAGCTGGGACGAAGTGAGAGAGTGGCATGGACATATATACACTACCAAATGTAAAACAGATAGCTAGTGGGAAGCAGCCACATAGCACAGGGAGATCAGCTTGGTGCTTTGTGTTCACCTAGAGGGGTAGGATAGGAAGGATGGAAGGTAGATGCAAGAGGGAGGAAATATGGGAATACATGTATATGTATAGCTGATTCACTTTGTTATACAGCAGAAACTGACACACCACTGTAAAGCAAGTATACTCCAATAAAGATGTTAAAAAAATTAAAAATAGTAATATTGGCACTGTAGGCAGACAAGAATGAAGTGTCTATACGCAGTTAAAGCTTGGTTGATATGACATTCTCTCATCACAATTCTCAATTAGTTGATACCTCTGCATGTCTTAAGTATTGTGGTAATGAAGGTTTATAAATATTAATTCAAACTACCAAAAATTTATGAAGTTCCTTCTGAATCATCAAAGACAATTTAGGGGCTATTTGGTAAAACTTCACAGATAAGTGAGTTTATCGTATTCAAAATTCTTTGAAAAGTGTTAAAACATATAATACAGAGCATCCATTTGCAAGCTGCTGGAGAGCAAACAGTTTATTCTATTTAACTCTGAACAATTTCCTAACAACGTCTGAAGAAAATCCTTACACCTGGGCTTCCCTGGTGGCACAGTCGTTGAGAATCCACCTGCCAGTGCAGGGAACACGTGTTCGAGCGCTGGTCTGGGAAGATCTCACATGCCGCAGAGCAACTAAGCCCGTGCACCACAACTACCGAGCCTGTGCTCTACAGCCTGCGAGCCACAACTACAGAGCCCGCATGATACAACTACTGAAGCCCGCGTGCCTAGAGCCAGTGCTCCACAAGAGAGGCCACCACAATGAGAAGCCCACGCGCCACGACGAAGTGTAGTTCCTGCTCCCTGCAACTAGAGAAAGCCCGCATGCAGCAACAAAGACCCAACGCAGCCAAAAATAAATAAATAAAAAAAAAATAAAATTAAAAAAAAAATCCTTACACCTAAAAATTCTGTTTTTACATCATGCCATTAGTGTACAATATAGCTTTTACTGTAACATTAAAAAGTCTATAGTATGAGCATCTCCCTTTTTCTGAAATCCCAGCTTTATAAGAACCACTGCTGTATTTCCATAGAATTCTAAAGTAAAAAAAAATTCTGAAAAATTACTTGAGATCAAATGAGAGTATGGTGTTTGCATTCTTTGAAAATAAGATTCAACAAAGGCATGATATAGATCATCATTTCTTTTAAAGAAGAGGAATTTTATTCATCTGTTTATTCTCCCGCCATTATATCACAGCAAAGGGGTATCTACATAATTGAAAAAATTAACTTCCAAATAGGGGGTGCTCACAGATGGTTACATTTTTCCTTTGTCATGTATAGCTTCTAACTTTTCAATATGAATTTTATTATTTTTATTAACTGTAGTTACCACTAATTGGTATAGGGTTTCTTTTAATTATCTCCAGATTTTAATGACCAATATTTTGGTTTTTGCAAACTTTAGTGTTAACCAGATATTCTGTTATTTTAGTAATAATTAAAATGTAATGATAATTGTTAAATTATGCCAACCAAAGAAATATATTTGTGCTCATTTGTACAAAAAATTAAATACAAAATTTTGAGGTATAAAACAAATTACATATTCTGTTTCAAATGTGTAAAATTAATTCACTTGTGTGTAATATCTAAAACTTTAAAAATACTTATCCATAGGCATCATTATCTAGATACATATACCATAAAGGTTTTGTTTATTATACATTTTTTAAATGGAAGAAATATAATTTGCTATTATAAGAAATGTTATCATTCCTTCTTTATTTCATTATATATAAACCTTATAGCTCTGATTACAGTGATTATTTTAGCTTGTGCCAATAAGTTCTATTGGCACACTTAGCAACACTTAAAAAGATAGATTGAATTTTTATCAGTTGTTTTTATCCCTTATGATCTCTTTCAATGGTACATGCTCATTTTTTGTTAGTAGATCACTTACCTATATCCTTAAATGTTTAGAATTCTCAAATAAATACCATCTGGTTTTCCTAATATGCTGCAATCTGTTTTCTTGAGATGATGCCTCACCTTTTAAAGATATTTTCAAAAGTACCTTTTGTTACTTACAAATATCATTCTAGTGTCAGCTCTCTCTTTTCTTTTCACATCTTCTATAGTAAAGAAAGGATCTTTCCACGATTTTTATTGTTTTAGTGGATCAACAAGGACCTTTGGGGTGGGTATAAAAGCCTCAGAAAGAAAAGATGACAGTGACAAACACTGAGCTTAAATGTTTCTATACATGTTGTAATTAAATTTTAAAAATTTCACTGAATTACATTTGTGCAGTACAACGCAAATGATGTATACTGTGTACTTTTAAAATATTTCTTTCTTGATATAGTTCACCACAGAATAGAAAAGTACTTATGCATGTATATCAGAAATTTTAAAACGGGATTTTAATGACTCACATTATATGAAAGAAAAAAAGTCAAGTTAATGAGATTTAGTAAAAAAAAGATTGAAAACAGAATTTATTGTTTATAATGGCAAAATACATCTGCTATATTTGTATATTTAGCACAAACTGTTCCATGTGAAGTTCTTAAATGATTTTGTAGTCAAATATTACTACCCATTTCATAGATTAAGAAAAGAGGTAGGGGTTGGTTATGAGTATGTGGGACAGATATCAAGTAACTTATTGAGTGGGAACAGATGGTAGTTTCTGTGTGATAAAGACACTCCTCCCCATACGTATCAGTGACATTTTGCACAAATGTTGGTAAACATAAATCTGTCTACAAATGTTAATTTAAAAGTCTCTTATATATTGTTCTAACTTTAATATGTGAATATTTTAGTATGTATATATGTGTGTATATAACACATATATATTGTTTTATATATAAAAACATTGATATTTTAAACATATACACATACATACATACACTTACACACTAGATTCAGATAGCTTCTGATGGAACTTCACCCCTTCATATATCTTTAAAAAGGTCCTTCTAAATGATCTTCCTT